>NW_015165311.1:88407-129562 GCF_001447785.1 Gekko japonicus | reverse complement strand
TGTGTGCTCGCAATTTTGCGGTTTTATTACACTAAGGGTAATCAGTATGTGCCAGCAGCTATAAAAGTGTTTGCACACCAAATTAGCGCGAAGCTACTATATGGTATTCCTATCTGGATTACTGCTTTTAATAAATCAGTTGAACAACTACAATCCAAATTCCTGAGGAAGATTCTGGGGTTGCCTTCGTGCGTATCTTATGCTGCCATTTGTCTGGAGCTTAATTTGAGACGGTTAGAGACTGAGGCCTGGATTATTACTTTCAGATTTTGGCTACGTCTGCATTTTAGATGTAACCACAATAGCCTTATCACCTATATGCTGGAAGAATCTCAATCCTCTGGCTTATGGCTATTGAAAAGAAAATCACTTCTATTGGTTTTAACCTGAGTGACCTTGTCATCCGGTCAGAGCTTGAGGTCTTTACTTTGCTTAAACAGAGGCTTATTGATATAGAGTTGCAAGAGCTCAGAGCCCTTGCCTCCAGAAGGTGGTCCTCAGTAAGGTGGGCTTATCCCCTTTCTGGTGCTCTACCATATTACTTTTTCTGTCTGACTTCACCGCAAATGTGTAGAGCTTATCTGTTAGCCCGTCTTAATTTTCTCCCCTCTGCTATTCTTGAGGGGAGATATAAGCAAATTCCTTATTCAATCAAGTTCTGTGGATGTAATAGAAGTGAAATTGAAACTGTTGAGCACATACTTTTACACTGTAAATTGTTAAATGACATTCGAGTGGAGTTTATAGAAGCCCCCCTTAGGTTGGTAACAGGCCAATGGGATAGAATCAAGGTACAATTTCTCCTTGCTTCACAAGATCCGGAGATCATTGAACTGACCGCTAAGTTTCTCCATGGTTTTATAAAACGGAAGAGTGACCCTGATCATATTAATGATTCTTAATTTATAAGTCAAAAAACTTAAGTTTAAAAGTCTAAAATGCCAATTTATTTTATGATTCAGGCATCTTTTGTATAGTCAAATCTAGCTTGTGACAACTTGAGTTAGGCCTGACATAGCCACGGCTATCTATTTTATAATTTCTTTTGGATTGTATTATTGGGAAATGCTTCTAATATTGTATGCCAATAAAAGGTATTTGAATTGAATATAGAACCAGCATGGTATAGTGGTTAAGAGAGGCAGACTCTAATCTGGACCAGGTTTGATTTCCAACTCCTCCTCCACGTGAAGTCGGCTGGGTGACCTTGGGCAAGTCACTGCTCTCTCAGACCTTTCTCACTCCACTAGGGTTGCCAGGTCCATCTTCGTCCCTGGCGGGGGACTTTGGTGGGCATTCCCAAAGGGGGTGGGGCACCCCCAACATGATGACATCACATGGGGGACATCCCGGCTCCATGCCCGCCCCTGCGGGGATGGTCCCACCAGCTGCATGCACTTAAAGGGGTCCCTTTAAGTGCCTACAGCCAGAGGGCCCTGCACGTCCGATCTCCAAGTGGTGATTGGGCGTGTGGGGCCCTGTCTCGCTGGTTGAAAGCACTTAAAAGGGGTCCCTTTAAGTGCACACAGCCAGAGGGCCCCATGTGCCTGATCTCTGAGTGGCATTGCCACTTGGAGATAGGGTGCGTGGGGCCCTGTCTAGCCGGCTGCGAGCACTTAAAGAAGTAAATGGCTAGAGTTGCCAACTTGCCTTCTTTCGTGGACAATCTTGCACCACTGGTATCTAGCCCCCACTGCTGCTTGAATAAGCAGCCAGAGTAAAATGGAATGGAAGGAATGGCATTGCAAGCAGTGTTTCCTCTAAGCTGAGTTAGTGTGAGCTAGCTCACAGCTTTTTAGCCTCCAGCTCACACATTTCTGTCTTAGCTCAGGAAGGATGGCTCCAGAGCAAACTAATTGATGCAGTAGCCAAATTGCTCACTCACAGCTTTAATGCCAGTAGCTTACAAAGTAGAATTTTTGCTCACAAGACTCCAAAGCGTAGAGGGAGCATTGATTGCAAGTACCTGGAAGTGATGTCACTGCATCAAATGATCTTCTAGGATTCCATGAAACTCTGTGGTAAAACTATAGAGTTCAGAGGAAACTCTAGAGCATCACACTACATGCTGATGTCACTTCCTCTAGGTGGATTGGGGAAAGCTGTTGCTGTTGAGTAACATGCATACATTGCAAGGAGGGATACTTTAATTCAGTCCCTGGTATTCCTGCTGCCTTTGAGAGTTTCCACATGTTGAAGAAGATAATTTTTCTTTGCAATATTTCATCTCTTTGGTTTCTTTTTATATTGTTATTCAGGATGGTACCCTTCCCTCAAGGGATTCTGTTTCCCAAATACGAGGGAGATATGTAACAATGTTGCTGTTCTAGGGGCAATTAGAATGTTCAAGGAAGGTGCAGGGTTCAAGTGGGTCATCCTGAAAGGTGAGGGAGGTATTTTTCATAATCATGAAAATGGGATGGATTAACTTCTTTGGGTGGTGTTACTTTCCTCAATTCTCACCTTTGCATTTCAGCTTCAGGAAGGCAGAATTATACCTATACAATGAAGGCATGCTACCTTCAATCTGATTGTTCTAAGTTAAAGCCTGGAATTCAGTGGGCTGGACCCAATAATGTTCTTAGAGAATTTACATGCAGCAAATCTCTGGCATCATCAGGATCTGTCCTCGTGGCTCTCTTGGGGCTCCTGGTGCTAAACGTCCTCATCTGAAGGATCTCTTGAAGTACTGGATGAATTAAACCTTTTACCGCATATAAAGGAGAAGATTGGGTACAATATAAAGATATGTTAAAACCAGTGGGGAAAACATATGAAATGAAAATGGAGGATGATTTGGCTTTTAAATAGGGGTGGCTACAATATAGACAAAGTAATGATTTGTTTAAAAAGGACAAGAAAACCGTTGGGTTTAGACAGATATATAATGATATTGAGAAAGTATGGATGGAGGGGGGGGAAATTAATTTCAAAAATTTATAAGATATTGTTAAAATGGTATACTGAAGATGAGATAGTAAAAGAGCAGTTGATAAAATGGGCGGTTAATATCAATAAGGAAATAACGATGTCATCTTGGGAATTTTTGTGGGAAAATGCAATGAAAATATCAATGTGTAATAGTTTAAAAGAGAACTGCTATAAAATGATGTATAGATGGTATATGACACCAAAAAAGATTGCTAATATGAATAACAATATGTCAAACAAATGTTGGAAATGTAAAAATTCAGAGGGCTCGTTGTATCATATGTGGTGGACATGCGAAAAACCAAAAATGTTTTGGACTGAGATACATGCTGAAATGGGAAAAAATTGTAAAATGTAAGTTTAAGAAAGAACCAGAAATTCTACTTTTGGGACTAAAAATGGAAGAAGTTAATGTGGCGAAAAGGACATTGATGTGGTATATGATTACAACAGCCAGAATGACTTATGCTCAGTGCTGGAAACAAGATAAAATACCTAATGTTGGGGATTGGATCAAGAAACTACTTTTTATGGTCGAAATGGACAAATTGACGAGGAAATTAAATAATTTAGAAGCAGAAGACTTTTTTGAAGACTGGAAAGACTTGAAAGACTATTTAGAAAAGAACTGGGATGTAAAAGACGGTTTATTTAGCTTTGATAGTTATTGAGGTTATTAAAAAACAGATTGGAATGCATTATCTAAAGGAGAAAAAATAAGTTACCTGTGGTCGGATGGTGAAGTAAGGGAGACGGAGAAAAAAGAACTAAGAATCGAGCAGGAGGTTGGAGCACTGTGGGAAGCCGAATGGGGGGGGGAAGGGGGAGGGTAGGATAGTATAATGATTAATGTTATGAACTATATTTGACTATGATTATCATATCCTAACATGCAGCAAAGCTCTGGCATCATCAGGATCTGTCCTCGTGGCTCTCTCGGGGCTCCTGGTGCTAAAGGTCCTCATCTGAAGGATCTCTTGAAGTACTGCATGAATTTTCGTCAAAGGGTGATGCGATACCCCTGCCCACTCACACAGAATTCCTTCCACCCTCTACACCCTCTCTTATTCAGGCTATGGGTTTATACATAGCTCAAATGGTCACACTCACCACCCTTCTTGTCTCTTTTAAAATCCACAGACCCCACACCTCAGGTCCTCTCTCTCACTCCCAGAGACAGGGTAGCCCAGCCCAGCCCCCTTTATAATGAGCCCTCATTCACACAGAGCTATTGGACTTGGGGTTCAAGCACTGTTCCAGTCACTCGCTGTCACCATTCACTCTTATCCAATAATATATGTATATGGAGTGCGATATTAAATTGTGTGTGTTCCTTTCACTTAGACATGCAGCCCACAGGATTAATCAAAGTAAGAAACTTTAACTTATAAGAGGCAAACACTGAGGAAAGTAATGTCTAAGAAACGGTGCTTCACTTCCGTTGAACTTGTAAACGGAGGTCCTATACCCACCATCGGGATCCTTTCGTTACAAATTTAGTATTTTCAGCTCGACCCAAGCAGCTCTTCTATCCAGCTCCCCTCAGTCAGAAAGCTCCCTTTTCACCTCATCCCTTAAGCTGTCAGCTTCCTTCTCTGCTATTAACCCCCCTAACTGTCATTTCTTTGGTGTGGTGGTTAAGTGTGCGGACTCTAATCTGGGAGAACCGGGTTTGATTCCCCACTCCTCCGCTTGCACCTGGCTGGATGACCTTGGGCAAGCCATAGTTCTGGCACAGCTGTCCTTGAAAAAGAGCAGTTTCTGTCAAGAGCTCTCTCAGCCCCACCTACCTCACAGGGTGTCTGTTATGGGGAGGGGAAGGGAAAGGAGTTTGTAAACCGCTCTGAGACACCTTTGGGTAGTGAAGGGTGGGGTATAAATCCAATCTCCTCCTCCTCCTCCTCCTCCTCCTCTTCTTTTTCCTCTCCTCCTCCTCTTCTCCCCCTCCTCTTCTTCTCCTCCTCTTCCTCCTCTCCTCCTCCTCCTCTTCTCCTCCTCCTCCTCCTTGCCAGTGCTGCCATGATGTTTATGAGCAAGAGTTCATTTGCTGGACCTGTGTACTGGCTTGCATTCCTGTATCTTCTCTATGACCTTGTAGACTGCATGTGTAGTGTCTGGACATTGCTCCTCCGTGAGAACAGTTTCGATTCTCAGCTTCGGTTCTAACAGCCTGGGGGCCTATTCTCCTGCGCGTGGGAGCCAGGCTTATTGGCCTAGGAATGGGTGTGTGTGTGTGTGTGCATATGAATACCCTATATCCCATTCTGCTTGTAGGAACATAGGCATTCCTGCTTGTGTTAGTGCATCTGTAGCTCTGGCAATAAAAGTATAACCTGATGACCAGTGTGTACTTTGTTGTTTGGCTGTGGAACCTGGCACTCCTTCTCCTTCTTCTCAACTGCTGTTTTCCAAGTTTTCCGAGCTGAACCTAGCCTGTCTGTCACAGGTGGTCTTAAGGATGGGCCCCCAGAATCCCTCCAGCAGAACAGAATGAAAGGCAATCACCTATAGGCAGTAGGGTTCCCCCCACCCTACAGAGGATCACCCTCCAGAGGATCAGTGGTGAGTCCATGATGGCAGGGTCTTCGGGGCAGTGCCTAAGGCAGCTGGCTGCAGGTTGGTGGAGGCTACCACTGCTGCCCTTGGATGTCCCATGGCCAAGACCACTCTGGCATCATCCCCAGCTTTTCAGAGTGTTTGGAGTGTTCCTTTGCTTACTGTCTGTGTGAAACAAATAAAAAAAATGGTTTTACCATGAAAGGAAGTCTGGACCTTTTCTTAATCTGCTCAGTTGTGGGGCAGGAGACTGAGGGCGGAATCTAATTGTGTCAACACTAGAAGGGAAAGAAAAGCTTCTGTGACCCCACAATCTGACAACACTTCAAGGACCTCTCAGTAATATGTATCATATCATAAATGGAATGATGGTTCCAGATTAGCCAAACTGGATCCGGGAATGAAATTGGATGAATTGCATTTTGTTATTCTCTTAGGTCAACTTTCTGACATCGCATGAAACCATTACTGGCAAATCTGCTCTGTTTTGATGAAACCACAGAAGAACAAAATGAGCAAAAATGAACAAAATGTTCAAGGAAACCTGTGTAACCTGACCAATACCAAAAGGACCCTAAACAAATACAGTGGATAACAATTCTATAGAGTATATTGGAAAATCTACCATAATACAAACTTGTACAATACATGATAGCATAGATCCACAAAAGCTAACTATAATAATCACAGGATATGAAATATCCTGGTGGTAATAGCCCGTGGCCGATCACATTATGAGTCTCATGGGTTGAAAACTTATCTTGTGACCTTCATCAGATTTTACGATGTAATCATAGACTCAGAGTTGGGAGGGACCTCCAGAGTCATCTAGTCCCTACCCCCTGCACAATGCAGGAAATTCACAAATACCTAACCCCCACACACACCCTCCGTGACCCCTGCCCCATGCCCAGAAGATGACAAAAAAACCCTCCAGGATCCCCAGCCAAACTGGCCTAGAGAAAAATTGCTTCCTGACCCCAAAGTGGTGATCAGCATTTCCCTGGGTGTGTAAGAAAGGGCCATGAGAACTGAACACTGATGCAACCCTTCCTGCTCTCCCTTCTTGTGATCTGCCTAAGTTCACAGAATCAGCATTGCTGTCAGATGGCCATCTAGCTGGGCCAAACTGCCAGTCTGAACGCGGCCTATATAAGAGTTATCCACTGTATTTATTTAGGGTCCCTTTTGTTTTTGGTCTTTTTATACATCAGTTCAAAGAAAGGCAGTTTCCAAGCAAACATCATACTTTGACTTTCTGTTCCTGATGTTTTATGGAGCTGGCTCTGGGAAGTGGAGTTTCCCAACGGCTGGTGCCACCAGCTTCTCAATAACTCAGAATGATTATTTGCTTAGATCGCTGACAGTAGGACTAAATTAAAGGGTCTGATCCATTCACACATTCCTCCCAAAGAAGTGTTGCTTTAGGATCAAAACACAGAGGAATTTCACATTACCCTTTTTAAACCCGTTTTGAAGCCGTTTTTGATCCATCATGGAGTAAACCGGTATAGGGCTGCCATTTCATACATGGCTTTCCCCTTCCAGTAAAGGGCTGGATCTGAAGCGGTTTGCCATTTCAGACTGCACCGCTTTTCCCCCGCTGTTTTTCACCCACGCGGGTGATCTCCGGCTTTTTTTTTAATGTTCGCTTTATAGCGCTATAGCACTATAACAAAACACTCCAGGCATTCCAATGGTGTTGATATACTGCTGTTCCATTATACCGTTATAGCATTATAATGCTATAAAACAAACGTTGAAAAAAAGCGCCAGAGATAGCCTGTGCGGGCAAAAAACGGTGGGGAAAAGCGCATCGGATCTGGGAGAGGAAACTGAAGACTACTTGGAAGTGGTTGACAGGTAAAACGTTTCAGCCCTGTTTCCTAAATGGGTCAGAAACGTTTGTGCCTGAAATTACAAATATATTCCGGTAGGAAACCGGTTCTAAAATGGTTCTGTCCTCTTCCGGATTATATCGTCTGTCTGAAATTTTTCAGTTTCATTAGGTATCCATTTCAGAACAACTGAAAGGGGAAACAACATGGCATGGAGTAAGGCTCAGGAGATGTCCAGCTCAGTCAAGAAGCAATGAATCCCTATTGCCTTCATGGCTAGGACTACTAATTTGAGATGTTGCCACTTCAACACCCTTACCATTATGGACAGAATCTTTCTGCTTCCAAGAATGGAGTGATGCTACAGACCCATTTCCAAACTACAGTTCCCAGAATTCTTTTGGGAAAGCCATGATGGTAAAAAAGGATTGCTTTTAGAGCCAATAGCAGATATGTAATTGGAGAAGAACCAAGATTCGGGGAAAGCAGGTCTGAGGAATTTGCAGGGCACCAAATACACAGTACCCCATGGGCAGCAAAAATGGATTATGCAGCCAAGGATGAAGGTGAAAGACAGAGTCTTGAAAGTGCAAAGATGAGTCATAATGGATTGACTGGTTTAGCTGGAGCAGGAAATGTATTCAGTACGTGAACTCATGTGATCATCTCTCCCTTCTGTATCATGAAGACTCACACCTTTGTTTATTCCATGGCATCCTTGAGCAAAGAGTCGGGAAAACCCCCTGCAGGGAACAGGAGGAAGCTGGGGTTGTGGATTGCAGCTGTTGAGGCACCATCAAATCAAGCAATAAAAGCACACCCATCCTAGGCAAATACAAAAAGGCACAGAAGCACAATAAATGCTCACAACACCCAGTCTTGTTCTGTCCATGGAAGTTCCCCGGGTGAGCGCCAGAATCTCTGGTGCTCTGGAGCCTTCTCTGAAGCACTAGGGGTGCCTGGCTTCCTGCTATAGCAGAAGACCTCCCAACATCCTTGCTCTTTGTCCACTAGTGCCTCAGGAACAAGAGGCAGGAGATCAGTGGGGAGATGGGCCTCACACTAGTAGCCTGACATCACTTCCTGCAAAAACAGGGGTATTGTAAATGCCCTGAGTGATGTCAGCACACCAGCACGTGAGGCCCCACCCCCAGATATCTCCTGGGGGTTGCAGGCCGGGTCCTGTCAACCTTGTCTTGCACTGAGCCCAGCTTGCTTGCTCCAAGACGGGCAGGCAGAGGGCACAGTGTGCCCGGCTCACATCCAGTTGCAGAGACAACACACCCCTGCCAAGAGGGCTGCAAAGGCTCACAGGGAACTGCTGTCCCCACACCTGGTGATGCAGTTCAACGTCCATCAAAGGAAAAGTTTCTGACAGGTGCCACATCAGCCAGTCGGCTTGCCTGCCCAGGATGGAGAAGCACGCTGGGCATTCAGCACAGGTGCACATGGAGGGCAGCCAGCAAGGGCCTCCCTCATCTTGCTAGGGCATCTATTTATCCCCAGCATGTCCCTGGCACTAGGGAAGCTGAATGGCATCCCGGCCTGGGCTGGTGGTTCTGCTGGCTGGGTAGAAATACCTTGAACTGGCCCTGATTTCAGAAGTGAAGCACAAACACCAAGGAGTCTTCTTTATGGTGGTAGTATAGGCTCTTGCAAGTCTGATGGTTGCTTTAAACACCAATATGTACAGCTCTATGAATCTAATATGGGGGGGGGGTATCCCAAGCTGTTGCTAAACTCCCTTTCACGCACAATGAATAACGCACTTTCAGTCAAGTCCAATGTATTGTTACAGTCAACAACCAGTGTGCTCAATCATTTTACATTTTAAAAAATCTGAATAATAAATATGAGATAAAACCAACAGTAGCATAAAGGTAAAGGTAAAGGTTCTCTTGCTCGAAAGCCAGTCGAATCCGACTCTGGGGTTGCGGTGCTCATCTCCGTTTCAAAGCCGAAGAGCCAGCGCTGTCCGAAGACGTTTCCGTGGTCATGTGGCTGGCATGACTAAACACCAAGGCGCACGGAGCACTGTTACCTTCCCACCGAAGTGGTACCTATTTATCTACTTGCAATGTCTTGCTTTCAAACTGCTAGGTTGGCAGGAGCTGGAACTAGAGATGGGAGCTCACGCCATCATGCGGCACCTGGGTCTCGAACTCCTGAACTACTGACCTTCCACAGCCTGCAGTTCAGCATCTTAACCACTTGAGCCACCGCAGTTCGAACAGTGGCCTACTTAACTTTTAAAAAATGTGACTATGACATGGAGATAAAATAAGACAGCCATAACATTTGTGTATAATTTAGATAAAAGATTGACAAATCCAATTGCCACGCATTTTACACTCCTTGTAAACCTGGCCACAAAATCGAGCCACCTGTCTTGTTTGTCTGGTGGTTCCTGTCAGACAGGAGGTAATCAAGTTTAATGTTATTTGATCTGCCAGGAAACCTTTCTAACAGGGGACTAATAGTCTCCATACGGATCACGCTATGGTATACGCAGTTGAAAAACATGCGTTCTAGAGAGTCTATTTCATGGAAGGGCCAGGAGCAGAACCTCAGTGAATAAGGGGTCCCTTTAAACCTCCCTTCCAATACTGCAGATGGCAAGGACATGCTTCTGGCTAACGTGAATGCCCTTCTTGAGTTACTAGATTCAAGAAAATGTAAATAAGCGGCAGGAGCAACCATATATCTGATATCTGCTGGAGAGAAATAGCCAGGAGAACTGAGAATATCCAATTGTCTTTCAGTGTCAGTCACTCTCTGCTCAATAAGTGGTTTTACCTGGACTATACCAAGATCCAGAAGGGCTTGGGGAGAAAAGCCTCATTTCTGGATGGAATTCAAGACTGCTCTGTGCCAATTGGACTCAAATTGGTCCTGCAAGATTAAAGGGAACAGGCCCCTGGAGGCACTTTGGTGTAGTGATTAAGTGCACGGACACTAATCTGGGAGAACCGGGTTTGATTCCTCACTCCTCCACTTGCACCTGGCTGGATGACCTTGGGCAAGCTATAACTCTGGCACAGCTGTCCTTGAAAAAGAGCAGTTTCTGTCAGAGCTCTCTCAGCCCCACCTCCCTCACAGGGTGTCTGTTGTGGGGAGGGGAAGGGAAAGGAGTTTGTAAGCCACTCTGAGACTCCCTTGGGTAATGAAGGGCGGGGTATAAATCCAATATCTTCTTCTTCTTCTTTCAATCCACTTGGAGTGCACTCAGCCCCACCTCCCTCACAGGTGTCTGTTGTGGGGAGGGGAAGGGAAAGGAGTTTGTAAGCCGCTCTGAGACACCTTTGGGTAGTGAAGGGCGGGGTATAAATCCAATCTCTTCTCTTCTTCTTTCAATCCACTTGGAGTGCACTTTGGAACTGGATTTCACAATGGCCTTTTATGCTCCGGTGGTTTCCTTCGCTTTCACCACGCATCTCCATCGCACTTTCTTTTTCATTCTTTGTTGATTTTTGTCCCTTCAGCTCTCTTTTCGCTCGCTGTTTCCAGGCTTTTCTGAAAGTGGGTTTGTGGCATTCACCCCCCCCCTTGCTTCACTTCCAAGCTGCAGGTAATCCAAAAGCATACACATTCCCTCTGATGTTTCAGCTCCGCCCTTTTCCTGCTCCTCGAAGGCCGCTCCTCCACCACCCACACTAAGGCCATTCCTCCCACTCGACACCTTCCACCAACCTCCCCCCCCATTGATGCTTACTTTTTTCATCATGTAAAGTTCTGCTTTGTTTTTACGAGAAGAGGAGGAGGAGGAGGAGGAAGAGGAGGAGGAGGGTGAGGGGGGGAGATTGGATTTATACCCCACCCTTCACTACAGTAAATTCCTTTTCCCTTCCCCTCCCCACAACAGATACCCTGTGAGGTAGGTGGGGCTGAGAGAGCTCTTTTGAGGACTGCCCTTGAGAGAACAGCTCTGAAAGAACTTGGAACTGACCCAAGGTCACACCCACAGCTGCATGTGGAGGCGTGGGGGATCATACCCGGTTCTCCCAGATTAGAATCTGCCCTCTTAATAACTACACCAAACTGGCTCTCAAGCAGGATGAGTTTAGTATCATGAGTGTTTCGCTGGACTTGGATTGCTGGGGGGTGGTGGTGTTATTTATATGGAAAGGCTGAGGTACGGGTGGGAGTCTCTTCAGAAGTGGTGGTTTGTGTCCATATGTTCTCCCCACAGGCTCAGCTGGAGATCTGCTGGGCAGCCCAGTTTACACTGGACTTGGTGTCCACAACAACTAGATCCTTCCTGACACTTTCTCAGTGGTAGGTCCAGCCTTCTGAAGCTGCTGCCAGGACTCAAAAGGATCTGGACTTGTGAAGCAGTGATTGCATTCAGGCACTCTGGGGTCAATCAGCTGTGCAGCAGAGGGAGGGGTGCAGAGCCAACCCCTGAAATTATGAGGGCCCATCCTCCAGTTTGGCCCAGGGCTCTGGAACCACTAAGACCACCCTTCCATAGGATGGCTCCAACGCTGGACCTTCTAATCAGCAAGGATCGAAGCAAAGTTCTCAGTCCATTTGTGCATCCTTATGGACTGTAGTCTTACTGTTGTGATTGTTAAGGTTGGCTTGAAAGTTTGTCCATTGACCCAAGAGTGGAAAAATACAAGCCTGGCCAACATCCAGTTACAAGGACAATTGCCAAGAGGGCCATGATGCCAGATGCACTTTGGGATGGAGGCACCTTCGAAGTGGTGACTCATTCCTTAGATAAGAGCTCCTGAGCAGTGTTCCCTCTAAGCTGAGTTAGTGTGAGCTAGCTCACAGCTTTTTAGCCTCTGGCTCACACATTTTTGTCTTAGCTCAGGAAGGGCGGCTCCAGAGCAAACTAATTTGTGCAGCAGCCAAATCGCTCGCTCACAACTTTAAAGCCAGTAGCTCACAAAGTAGAATTTTTGCTCACAAGACTCCACAGCTTAGAGGGAATATTGCTCCTGAGGCCCCTTCGAACCAGGGGAATGGTTCGGCCAAACCTTTGCACGCGCCCACCATTAGCAAACCAGAGGAAGAATTTGGATTAATCTTTAAAAGCCACTGAATAAAAGATCTCGCTTCCCTCCTTCCACGCACGCATACATTCCAGTACGTTGGCTACTTGAAGAAAGACGGTGTCCTTCACTAAAGAGTTTTTGCATCGGCTCTCGTCACTATGCAGGCTCTCTTGGGACTCTTCCTTTTCTCTGTACTTCTTACCACAGGTAAGCCGCAACTGTTAACCCTCTTAGAGCAGGGAAGGTTTTTTGCTATTGGGGCTAAGGAGGCCAAACCGGAGCTGAGTTGCTGGAGTCATGTGCCCAGCCAACGTAGCTCCTCACAGCTGGAGGTGGTTGGTTGGTTGGCTCCAGCCATGTGGAGATCTGAAAGAGGTCCAGCCATTCAAGATAGAAAGGATCTTTCTGTCATTGTGTTCCATTCCTGTTAGGGTTGCTAAGTGTATCTTCGCCGGGAGCGGGGGGCTCCTGGCCGGCGTCTGGTGTGCGGCTAGTGCCGCACGCACATCACCCGGAAGTGACGGAAGGACGCCAAGCATGCTGGGGGCGGGGCCACGGCCATACAAGGGAAAACCATAGAGTTTTCCCTTGGATGGCCGTAGCCCCGCCCCCAGCGTGCCTGGCATCCTCACGTCACTTCCGGGTGATGCACACGTCGGGGCGGAGTTCCCCCCGGGGCCAGATCCGGCGGGAATGGGGAACTTGCCTCTGGGGCAGGGGGTTCCCCGCCCCCCCGGGGGGACTTGGGATCCCTAATTCCTGTTTTTACCACAGGTCACTGAGAGCAAATGCTAGGATGGGACCCTGCTAAACTCTTTCTCCAGTAAAACCTTGGAGACAAAAACCTTAATATCATCCCCACTGGTTGGTGCTGTTGCCATATATGGTGCCAAACACATTGCCTGTTGGAATCAGTTATGAGTTCCTCCACACTGCCTGAACCATTATGGTTAAATTGTATTTGAATAACACCAAAAACATGACTTGTTCCAGTATGGCAGCTTGTCTGCTTTATGTCCAATATTTGCGAGGAATGGGAATCAGTCCAAGGCATGAAGGAATGGATTGAAAGATATATTCAATATGGTTAGGCGGACTCTGTTCAAAATCTTTATGCTTCTGTGTTTGTAAATTAACTGCTCAATTGTTCAACATATGGATACAGGCTCAAAAATGATGGTCACAGTCACAGAACAGACCGAAAAAAGAAGAAACTGTGAGGTAACTGCACTAGAGAATATTTAAATAACGATCATAAAATTTATACAAAAATGTGTACAAAAATCTACATGTATAAATGCACAAAGGCAGTTTAAAATGATGTACTTGACGATGATCTCCGGAATGTTCTATCGTTTCGATACTATTCTTCTTCCGAATGTGGATGAAAGCAGCGACTCTTGGTCTGTTATTTCAACAGGTACGTATCAACAATTTCATTAGTTTTCACCGATGTATCATAACATAGTTGCAAGAGATTCTCTGAAAGAATGTTCCTAGGGCACAGTCAAGATATTAGCTTCTTCAAACTGTTCTCCAGTAAATAGTATGTTTTAAATGTTTGCAATTTCACCAGTCCCCTGAAGTGGATCTTGTCAGATTTTGGAAGCTAAGCAGGATTGGACCTGGTTAGTACTTGGATGAGAGACCACTAAGGAAGTCGTAGGGTCACAATGCAGAAACAGGCCAGGGCAAACCCCCACTGAATCTCTCTTGCCTTCAAGACCCTACAGGATTGTGACTTGACGGCACTTTCCACCACCACAAATTTCCCCAAAGAAGATACTTGGTTTGCATATAAAAATGTGTATGTTATCTATCTGTCTGTCTGTCATCTGTCTTCTTCCTTCCTTCCTTCCTTCCTTCCTTCCTTCCTTCCTTCCTTCCTTCCTTCCTTCCTTCCTTCCTTCCTTCCTTCTCCATATCTTTCTGTCAGCTCCCTATCTATCACAGAGGTGTCAAACTCATTTGTTATGAGGGCTGGATCTGAATAAATGTCACTTTGCCGGGCTGGACCATGTGTACCATAAAATGCAACATGAGATACCAGACATATAAACTTTATAAAGATGATTTCAGATGCTGAATGGCAATAGGCTCTATTGGATTAGGTGTGATATGCAGAAGGGTGGTAGGCGTGGAGATATCATCACTGGTAATGAGACAGGAAACCTAGGTCTCGGTTTGGTCCAGAAGGATTCTGTCCAGGAGGATGCAAAGAATAAATGGACATAGGTCTGAAGAAGTGAGCAGTGACTCATAAAAGCTCATACCTTGCCACAAATTTTGAAACTGTACATCTATAAGAAACTACAACATTCAAAAACCAGTGGGGGGCATTTTAACATTTCAGGGCATTCAGTTGCTGACCTAAGAGTAGTAGTTCTCTTACAAAGGCATTTCAAAGGAAGATTGGAAAGAGAGTCTGATGAATTGCAACTGACAATGGAGCTCAATGCATCCTCCTGGGCTGAACTGAAACCTAGCTTTCTTCTCATTACCAATGGTTGCTATTGTCATTTGGCATCTGAAATCACTTCACTCTCCTAGGGACAAATGGACTCACATTCTAGCTGCATCTGAAGAAGTGAGCAGTAGCTCCTGAAAGTTCATGCCCTACCACAAATTTTGTTAGTCGTTAAGGTGCTATTGGACCCTTGCTCCCTTCCACTAATAAAGATTGCAAGCTTTGATGTTAGGTTTCTTTTGTTATAATTTTTTCTTCATCCACTAGAACTGGAAAGGGGATCGCTCCAAGTGAAATAATGTGTTGCTTTCAGACTGAACAAAATCTACTCACTGCTAGTGATGATAATAAAAAGTTTAAAAAGTGTGTGTGGGGGGGTGTTAAAAGTCAGCCAGTAAGGGGGGAGGGGAGAGAGGGAGACCACGTCTTGAACTGGAATATATGGAACTATAAATGTATTTTGTAAATACTTAGCCACCTACTTCCATGGGATCCAATCCAAGTGTTGTAATTCCTAACCAGAGTCTTTTGAAAAGAAAATCCCAGATAGGCAAAGAGAAACCTAATCTTAAAGGGAAAAACCCTTTTCAGAATAAGTCAGAATAATTTCCCCTTAATTCCCATCATTCCAGATGCATTTCTTTTCTGCCCTCCTTCCTTTTCTAACATGTGTGTGTGTGTGTGTGTGTGTGTGTGTGTGTGTGTGTGAGAGAGAGAGAGAGAGAGAGAGAGAGAGAGAGAGAGAGAGAGAGAGAGAGAGAGAGAGAGAGAGAGAGAGAGAGAGAGAGAGAGAGAGACAGAGAGAGACAGAGAGAGACAGAGAGAGACAGAGAGAGAGAGAGAGATCAGGTCTTACAGTAAACAGCAGTGCAGACTTGTCAGAAGAATCTCTCCCCCACTCCCCCTCTCCCTCTCAGTATTCATGCACAAGAAAGCTTATACCTGGAATAAAACTTTGCTGGTCTTGAAGGTGCCATGGGATTCCCTCTCCAAACAAGGGAAGAGAGGTTAGACAACACAGCAGCAGCAACCCAGAGGAGGAAGCAGGAGGGAGCTTTTTTTTCCTGCTGCACACATGTGCACTCTCAGTTCCCTAAGGAGGAAGAGAGATTATTGCAAGGCAGAAGCAGCAATGGCTGGGAAATGCAAGCACTTCCTCACAGGCCTACAGGGGCTGGATATGGCCCACAGGCCACATGATTGACACCCCTGATCTATCATCTATCTGTCTGTCTCTGCAACTATGTAATGAAGTCCTAAACAAGTATTCCCTCCCTCCCTCCCTCCCTCCCTCTTTCTTCTCTCTCTCTGTCATCTCCATATCTTTCTATTATCTGTCTCTATATCTTTCTATCTATATCCATATCTTTCTTTCTCTATCCATATCTATCAGAAGAATAAGGAAGGAAGGAAGGAAGGAAGGAAGGAAGGAAGGACGGAAGGAAGGAAGGAAGGAAGGAAGGAAGGAAGGAAGGAAGGAAGGAAGGAAGGAGGAAGAGATTGGATTTATACCCCACCCTTCACTCAGAGTCTCAGAGCAGCTTACAAACTCCCTTCCCATCCCCTCCCCACAGCAGACACCCTGTGAGGTAGGTGGGGCTGAGAGAGCTCTGACAGAAACTGCTCTTTTTCAAGAACAACTCTGACAGAACTATGGCCTGTCAGCTGCGAGTGGAGGAGTGGGGAATCAAACCTGGTTATCCCAGATTAGAGGCTAACTACCTCTTGAAAATTCAAACGCAATGCTTGAACAGGCATCTTGGCTAAAAGAACAAGGCAATTTCTCATCACTGCACTGGTTGCCTACAGCAGTGCAGGTTTCACACTTCAAGGAGGCACCTGTGAAAAAAGAAAAGATGTCGGAGCTGGGCAAAAGCGAGCGGAGAAGGAGGGAGGGACTTCCGTCTGGGCGTTTGTTTGTGTGCAAGAGCTGGCTGTTGAATGTTTGGACTGTTTATGGCTGTGAATCCGACGGGAGTTTTGCAAAAAAGATAAGTTGGAATTGTGACAGCGAGAAGTGCCTGTAAGCGCTTATAAGTCAACAATTGCGAGGAGGACCCATAGAGAGTCTGGGAGCGAATATAAAAGCGAAAATGAAATTGATACCATTCTCGAAAATGGGGACCTCCGGGGCATGAAAGGAAGAGGATTTATAGTACATGAACTGAGCGTATTAACAACAACCCGAAGGAGGATCTAACAAGCCGGAAGGAGAAGACAACGGAGACAACAGAGGAAGCTCCTCCACGTCAGCGATAGTAAAAGTACCCAGCATGCAAGAAGCGGTTCTGGATGTGCACAGAAGAGACCCTTTTTATTAACAGAATCTCAAAGGAACATTACTAACATACTAACAGAGAATACATGTAACAGGACTAAGAAAAGAAGTTTGGCAACACACAGAAGAAGCCCAAGAAGATTAATTGGACATTACTAACAGTTTAATTTACCAGTTTATATATCACTCAGCTTTCTCTTTCTCCCACTGTCTACCCCTCCCTTTTTTTCTTTTAAGCGAAATACCTCCCCTTTTTAGGGGAGCCAATAAAACCTTTATAAAAAAAAAAAAGGAGGCACCTGTGAAGGGGAGAAAAAGGAGAGCCAGTGTAGCACAGTGCATGCAGAGTCAGGTTCGAACCTCCACTCCACTGGGGAAGCTTGCATGGTGACCTCGGGCCAGTCACACCAAACCTACCTCATTGGGCTGTTGTGAGGATAAAACGGAGGAGAGGAGGAGGATGCCAGCTGCTTTGGGTCCACATTGAGGAGGAAGGTGGGATAGAAATTAAGCAAAATAGAAAATTAAAAATAAATAAATATGGGTGGTGGAGAGATGGCTCAGTGAACAGCCTGTGGAAGGAGCTGAATCCCACAAGTGACAGTGGAATATGTGGCACCCTCTAAAACAGTTCTACATTTTGAACAGTGCTTTAGATAATTAGAAAGATAGATTGATATGGAGATGACAGATAGATGATAGAAAGATATAGAGATAGACAGACAGACAGACAGATGGCCAGTTTGGTGTAGGAAAGCCAGCTGGTGTAGTGGTTAAGTGTGCAGCCTCTAATCTGGGATAACCGGGTTTGACCAGGACAGCGAAAAGCATCCAGATGTGTACAAGCATATATTTATGTATTTTAAAATATTTATTGACCACCTTTCTATATGAGTCTCTTAGGGGTACAATCAACGATATTAACTACAATTAAAAAAACCAATAAAATTCAAAGCAGTAGTAAGAGCCCCCCCCATAGTTAAAGCAACTATAAACAGCATCAGATCACCATCAATTATCTTAACCACCACCACCCCATTACAGGAGCAGATCAGCAAAATAATTAGAACTTTCTGAAACAGTAATTCACATCTGTTTATTGGCTGCTCATTCCCACAGCCAAGATGGTACCGCTCAGAAGGCCCTGTCCGTGGTCCTGAATATCGTAGGCAGGGGTGCCCAGATTAGTGCCTTGGTTCATGTTCTCAACCAGCAAGCAGGCTTGTGGAGGAGAAGATATTCCTTTGGGAGCCCTGGTCCCAGACATTACACAATAGGCAATAGCCAGTACTTTGAATATACTCAAACTGGCAGCCAGTGGAGATAAGAACATAAGAAGAGCCCTGCTGGAACAGACCGGTTGTCCAGCTAGTTCAACATCCTGTCTCACACAGAGGCCAGCCAGTTTCCCTGGCGGGCCATCAAAAGGGCAGGGAAGCTGAGACCTTCCCTTGATGATGCCTCCTAGTATAGGAATACAGAGATTTACTGCCTCTGAGTGTGGTGGCTAGTAGCCACCGATAAAACTATCCTCCATGAATCTGTCTTTTAAAGTTGTCTATGCTTGCAGCCAAGACTCTTGAGAGTCCCTTGGACTGCAAGAAGATCAAATCAGTCAATCCTAAAAGAAATCAACCCTGACTGTTCCCTGGAAGGCCAGATAATGAAACTGAAGCTCAAATACTTTGGCCACCCAATGAGAAGGGAGCACTCACTGGAGAAGACCCTGATGCTTGGAAAGATTGAAGGTCAAAGAAGACGGGGACGGCAAAGGATGAGATGGTTAGACAGTGTCAAAGATGCAACGAACATGAAATTGAGCCAACTTCAGAGGACGGCAGAAGACAGGAAGGCCTGGTGGGAGCTGGTCCAAGGGGTCGCGAAGTCGGACTCGACTGTGCGACTGAACAACAACAAAAATGCTTGCAGCCATTGCTATATCTTCTGACAGGGAATTCCACCTTTTGTGGTGTAAAGATGCCCCCTGGTAGCAGGAAGTACCTGTAACAGGAAAGGAAACAGATTACAAGGTAACACATGGGATAGAGCAGGTAGAGAAAGAAGTACTTTTCTCCATTTCTCACAGTACAGGAACTCGTGGGCACTCAATTAAATTGCTGAGCAATCAGGCTAGAATGGATAAAAGGAAGTACTTCTTCACCCGAAGAGTGATTAACACATGGAATTCACTGCCACGGGAGGTGGTGGCAAAACAAAACAAAGGAGATACACAGTGCAAGTTATCCACAAAATTTCTGCTTTGGGGATAACAGGAGGTAGTGGTGGCTACAAGCATGGATGTCTTCAAGAGGGAATTGGATAAACATCTGGAGCAGAGGTCCATCAGTGGCTATTAGCCACAAGGTATAGATAGGAACTCTCAGTCTGGGGCAAGGGATGCTCTGTATTCTTGGTGCTTGGGGGGTGGGAAACAGTGGGAGGGCTTCTAGTGTCCTGGCCCCACTGGTGGACCTCATGGTGGCACCCGGTATTTTTGGCCACTGTGTGTCAGAGTGTTGGACTGGCTGGGCCATTGGCCTGATCCAGCATTGGCTTCTCTTATGTTCTTATGTTCTTAGATGCTCAGCCCGGATCTTAATCAGGCATATCCCCAAGATTCTCCTTCCCAGATTCCCTGATCATCACTTTGAGCATGAAAATAATAAGGCAGGATGGACACTGCATGGATGAACAACTTTGCACGGTATTTAGGAGGAATGGTGACTCCTCTTATCTTTCCTTTCCGTGGCCAGGAGGGCAGAATTTTACGGGTATCACAAGGAGCTGCAATTACAAGGAAGTCTGTGCTGTGCTAAAACCTGGAGGAAACTTGACCGTTCTTGAGGTTCCAGTTAGAATTAAGGAAATTACATGAAACAAGGCCCTTCCGACTTCAGGATCCATCCTTTTGGCTCTCTCTGGACTCCTGCTGCTGAAGGCCCTCTGCTGATGCACCTCTTGGAGCACGTCATGACCCTGTCTCTGACCACTCGACCAAAGTTTCAAAGACAGTAGGCTGATTCTTGATAATCAGGAGGGAAAGGCAATAAAAACAGATTGACAGAGAAATGAAATCTGACCTTCGTCTTCTTTTGTTCAGTGGTGGGACAAAGGGGGCATGTGGAAGGATGGTAGGGCTGCCAGGTCTGGGTTGGAAAATACCTGGAGATTTTGGGGGTGGATCCAGGAGAGGGCGGGGTTTGGGGAGCAGAGGGACCTCAGCAGGGTACAATTACATTACATTACATATTAGACTTCTATACCGCTCCTTTCCGAAGGCTCGGAGCGGTTTACATAGACATTTAATTGCCTAACTAGGGCCACAATGCAAGGGGGAGGGTGAACGCCTTACCAGGCACCTACGCAGCAATGATTCCACGGTGGATTCTTTTTGCTGTGTCCGAGCGGTGGTGTCTTTGGTGGAGGTCTCTCTGTCTTCACATCGGCTCTTTGGGGTGGTCTTCATGGCGCGCGACTGTGCGATGTCGTACCCGTTGGCCTCCGTCCCACAGGCTCTGACCACATCGCATCACATCACCATGCTGCCACGTTGCCCAGGCCAATTGCCATCCGATTTGCCCGCTGTCTCCTGCCGGCCAGCCACCATGTTCTTTTTCCTGCTGGATCACTGCTCGCTGTTCGCACTGCCGTCCAGCCACTCAGCCCCCACTGCTGCACTCCAGTTTTATTGGAGGAAGGATAGGGTGCCCCCCCACTCTAGGAGTGGGTACCCATTTATCTATTTGCCTTAAGGGCTTTCGAACCGCTGGGTGGGCGGGAGCTGGTACATGGGCCGGGAGCTCACCCCGGCCGCAGTGGGACTCAATCAGCTGTTAAGGCTGTTTGGTGATAGATTATTATTCAATGCCATAGAGTCCACCCTTCAAAGCAGCTATTTTCCCCAGGGTAACTGATCTCTGTCAGCTGGCAACCCTAAAGGAAGGGCTTTCCATAAACCTGATTGCATCAAGAGAAAGGAACGTTTGCATACATTCAAAACCTGAGGACATTTCAAGGCCCTCTAAGCTCCCTTAATAATATTTATATATCATAACGGGGATGATGATTCTGAATAAGCTGAACTGGGTCTTGGACTTAGTTCAGAGGGATTGCATTTTGCACTTCTGTGAGGGCGACCTTGCAACATCGCAGAGAACCGTGGTAGCGACACCCCAATGAGTGAGGTTTTCCAAGCAAAATTGGTGTTCTAATCTTTTGTGAAGATGATCCCATGCCCTAATGGCTGGCCCCAGCAACTTCTTAGTAACTAAGTCCTGTCTCTAGATGGTTTGCAGCAAGATTGGACTGAAGAATCTGGTGCCTTCACACCTCACTAGAATGGTGCTTTTAGGATTTGAGCACATGGATCCAGTAGATACACATTTCAGAATAGTTCAAAGGGGAAAGAACATTGCTTGGCCCGGCTGAAACCAGATTACTTGCGGGCCTTCAGCACTGGTCAAGAATAGCTTCACCTGTCTTCAGCTCCCAGTATACAGCAAAAGGATCAGAATCTTCCTGGTCCTAGGAACGGGCAGTCCATTCCCATACTACAATTCTCAAGACTCTTTAGGTTAACCTGTGATGGTCATATGGGTATCGAGAGGCTCTGAAACCCAATAAAGGAGATGGAATTGGTAAGAGTAGCCAGACCTAGAAAAAAGGTGGTTGTAAAGGAGTTGTAGGCCTGGATCTCCATGGACCAGCCTAGCCCAAGTTTGTCAGATCTTGGAAGCTAAGCAGGGTTGACCCTGGGTAGCAATTGGATGGGTGACCATTAAGGAAGTACAGGATTGCTATGTGGACTCAGGAAATGGCAAACCACCTCTATTCATCTCTTGCCTTGAAAACCCTACCAGGTCACCATAAGTCAGCTGCCAGTTGATGGCCCTTTCCACCACCACAGAAGTTGTAGGGGCCACAAGAACCTTCAGGAGTTGTAGAGACCACAATAACCTTCACAAGAACCTTTGGGAGGGGCTGTGCCTTAGTGGCAGAGTACCTGCTCAGAATGCAGAAAGGTTCACTCCCTGGCATCTGCACTTAAAAGGATCTCAGGCAGGAGATCTAGGAATAATTGTTGCTAATAAGTCTTAAGCTAGATAGACCAATAAGTCTTAAGCTAGACAGACCAAAGGTTTGATTTGGTAGAAGGCAGTGCCATACTTCCAAGTCCTGTTACAATTCAGAAGTCAATGTTACTAGGGGAGTGTTCTGTGTTGGCGTGGGATGTGTTTTGATCAAGCTTGTACTGAAGGTGGCCACATCATTCTTTTCTTTCTGGTTGTTTGGCAACCCTATCTGCAGCACCATTGTGTGTGTGGCACTTCCAGGGCTACATAGAACAAATGCTGAATAACCAGCTCCTGTGGGCAGCAGAGAGGGATTATGAAGCCAAACATGAAGTCCCTTGAAGTCCAAACATGGAGACCCTTGAGTATTGCAAGACCCAAGCAAAGCTGTTGACAGGACACTCTGGAGGTTGTTAATTCATCAGGTCACTATAAGTTGGAAGTAAATTTTAATTTTTTCTTTCTTGCAAAATCTAGAAAAAAAAGAAAAAGGGGGGGAAACCTTAAAACCCATCAACTAAATACAGTTTTTAAAAGGATATACATAAAGACAAAACTATAACAACAGTGCTGGCAGATCTGCAAATAAGTTTCTTTAAATGGTTTCCAAATGACTAAAAATAAGTCATGTGCAATTTCTGTTGATACGCCATGTGTTAATGTTACAGGGACGACACCATCTTCCAAACGCATTTCCCGCGCTAGCCACTCCACTAAAAAGATCTGTAGATCTGTGTTAGTTTCAAGCTTTTCTTGAAAACCTCTTAGTTTTAAATGGATCTTACGAGTCGAGGTTTCCAGCGCTATCACCCGGTCCCGCAAAAATTCGGTTTCATTTTGTAAAGCATCCACATCGGTTTTTAAATTGGCGCTTATTTCATGTGCCTGCTCTGCGGTTTGACTGACCTTATTTAAAGAGACAGTGAGTTCAGCAAACTTGTCATTTAGTGGTACGATGAGAGCCGACATACTCTCTACTATTTTTTTTCCATGTTCGCAAACATATTCATCAGAGACGCTTCAGATGGTAAGTTGTTAGGCGGGAGCCCTCGTTAAGAGTTTTATCTTGAGGCATTTTCTAAAAGTAGTTTTGAATGTTTTTTGGAGTTGCCAAGTTTGCAGCACCTTTAGCCGAATCAGATCTGCCCATTCTTTAGATACTTCACAGGTTCTAGGTTAGTTATTTAGGTGGTTCAGGGGTTGGAAGGGTCGGAGCTAGTTTCTCAAGTGGCTGCCTCCATCAGACCCAGCACCACGCCCCCTCCAAATTATTCTTTTAATTACAGGTGAAAAGTTAAATTTCCTTCCTGAGGTTTTTTTAATTGGAATACCGAAACCCTCCAGTAGGAAATAAAGAGCATAATGAGATAATCTCTATTTTACTTTCTAAAGCAAGAAATACAGTTGCTGCCCATTGGAAAAATCCTTTGCCACCCCACGTTGATACTTGGTTTAGTCGCATTTGGTCTTATTTTGGTATGGCAAAGGTTATCGTTAGCACTATGCAACCATACTCTGAGAAAACGTATAATAATTTTATCATTCTGAACAACCCAATTTATAAGATATGATCTTCTAGTTTTTGCTTGGCTACCTATTTTCTTTTCTTTGTTGAAACTGACTGTTTTGATTGGGTTACCTGTATTTGGATGGGCTAGCACGCTGTTTTTCTTGTATGGAATTCATACAATAAATATATATTTTTTCAAAAGATTGGTTCTTCTGTTGTCTGTTTCCCTCCTTTTTGTTTTCTTTTAAAGAAATGCTCCTTCCCTGTCATTCTTCCATGAGTTGGGATGTTATAAGTGTCAGGGGCTCATACGAAGCCTTTCATTGCAATCTGCAATAGTCCCGCGGGGAATGTCAGCTGAGCAGGCGTCTGTTAGGCTCGGAATGAGATAAGAACAGCAGGCAGACCTCACGTCTTCATGGTATCTGAAGAAGGGGTCTCTGACTCATGAAAGCTCATGCTGGAATAAATGTTGCTAGTCTTGAAGGTGCCCTGGAATCAGAAGGACCACCCTTGCTTAGAAGAAGAAGAAGAAGAAGAAGAAGAAGAAGAAGAAGAAGAAGAAGAAGAAGAAGAAGAAGAAGAAGAAGAAGAAGAAGAAGAAGAAGAGATTGGATTGGATTTATACCCCGCCCTTCACTACCCAAAGGTGTCTCAGAGCGGCTTACAAACTCCTTTCCCTTCCCCTCCCCACAACAGACACCCTGTGAGGTGGGTGGGGCTGAGAGAACTCTGACACAAACTGCTCTTTTTCAAGGACAGCTGTGCCAGAGCTTGTCCCCTCCCCACAACAGACACCCTGTGAGGTGGGTGGGGCTGAGAGAACTCTGACACAAACTGCTCTTTTTCAAGGACAGCTGTGCCAGAGCTTGTGGCTGACCCAAGGTCACATCAGCAGGTGCAAGTGGAGGAGTGGGGAATCAAACCCGGTTCTCCCAGATTAGAGTCCGCGCACTTAACCACTACACCAAACTGGCTCCAGCACTGCTCCTTCCAGCCAACAAGGATCAAACCAAAATTCTCGGTTGATTTGTGTGTTCTCCGGGAGTGTAAAACAGTAGGCTCGAAAGGTTGTCCATTAACCAAAGTGCGGAAGAATGCAAACCTGGCCAACTGCCAATTGAGGAGATGAATGCAACAAGATGAACACATGATACACTTTGGGATGCAGGCGCCTTCGTAGTGGTGACTCATTCCTTTGATAAGAACTTTAGAGGCCACTTCAAACTAGGAGAATGGTTCGGACTGGAAGTGGAACATCCGCACGCACCCTCCATTAGCGAAGCAGAGGAAGTTGTTAATCTTTAAAATCCATTGTATAAAAGACCTTTCTTCCTTTCTTCCATGCGTGCATCCTTTCTGTGACTTTGGCAACCACTTGAGGAAAGGCAGTCTCACTGAAGAAAGAGTTTTTTTGCACCGGCCCCTAGCACTATGCAGGCTCTCGTGGGACTCTTCCTCTTCTCTGTACTTCTCACCACAGGTAAGCAGCACCTGCTAGAGCAGGAAAGGATTTTCCCATTGGGGTTAAGAGGACCAAACCATCCCCTGGTCTTGCTGGATTGCTGTGTCCAAGCAACATAGGACCAACCAACATGGCTCCTCAAAACTGGGGATAGCTCAGTTGCTTTCCTCATGTATATATCTAAAAACGGTCCAGCTGTTCTAGAAAGGAGGGGTCTTCCTATCCTCTTGTTCCATTCCTGTTTTCATGGGGAGAGCAAATTTCAGAACCTAGTAATTCTAAGCCTTTCCTCAAACGAAGCCCTGGATGTGAAAACCTGTGTATCATCCCTTTGGGAGAAACCAATTTTGGCAGTTTCAAGGGTGGCTCTCTTAACAGGATACAGCTTATGTCTTGGAAATGGATGCTGGAGTGGAAAAAAACTCTCCTGTCAAAAGAACAAATATATCTGGAAGACTATGATGACTTCAAGTCAACCATGCTGCACTTATGCCATTTGTCCTCAGAAATGCAGAAAAGCATAACATTCAACTTGCTGAGAATCAGATTTTTCTAGAAGCCAGGATCTAGCCCTTATGGCTGCAAAGGTATTCCTGAAAATCGTTTCATAGAATCATAGAGTTGGAAGGGACCTCCAGGATCATCTAGTCCAACCCCCTCTGTCATGATCTGTGCAGGACTGGGAGCAAGGCCGAGTGCAGCCTGGTCCCAGAAGAGGCCAGCGTGGGAGTGGAAAGTAGACAGCCTACCATCCCCATAATGCTTAGAGAGGGATATAGCCAATCAGTTTCCAGAGATGTGTCAGGAGATTCTGACTTAAGCTGTTAACTGTGGGAAATGGTGTTCTTTCTCGTCTCTCTCTGCGGTCTGGTCTCACTGAGGAGACAGGCTGGTCTGGGGGGGGGGGGGGAAAGATCCCTCACTGGGACAGAGCGAGAACAGGTTGCATAGCCTGGTATAAAAGGCAGGGGGCCCCTGAACTTGTAGCTAGTCGAGTGAAACAGGTAGTCGCATTAGGTTTGTGTTTATTTTGCCTTTTAAACACTGTTATATCTTTTAAAGCACCTTGTCTTGTTTCCCTTGCTCCAGCACTGTGTTAATAAACCATGTTTTTTTTTTAATTGTTATCTGCCTGGTCATTAGGGTTCCCAAGTATTTACTGTGATCCGGCGGGGGAAACATGCTCCCCGGCCGGACCATTCCTCCCTGTAACACAGCATGCCGTCGCCAGGAAGTGACGCTGGGTGACGCTCTGGCAATGGGGCTGAAAATTCGATGGTACCATCAAGTTTCGAGCCCCATTGCCAGAGCGTCACCCAGCATCACTTCCTGGCGATGGCATGGTGCGGCACGTCTGTTGTCCCCGCAGGAAGACGTCTGTGTCCCCTGCCGAATCACGGTAAGTATTTGGGAAGCCTGCTGGTCATCATGCCTATGTTCTCAGCTTAAAGGGGGGCATATTTGGATGGGCTTGGGAGGGTACTTTGGGCCTTCTCAAAGGACCCGAAGTCCAGAGTGGTGGCGGCAGAAGTTGGCGACCCCCCCTGGGGTCATGACACCCTCCAAGACAAAAAAGGACGTGTCCTCCCATTTAGGCAATGTTTTAAAAAAGCCAGAGAGAGCATAAGAAGGAATCAGTAAATATAAAGGGCTGCGGGATTCCCTGCTCCCAGATGTGTCAGTCTTGCATGTGTGGGCCTGGAATTCCCCCTCCCTCCCCTTTCCTTTTTGCAGAATCACAGAAGGAGGGAGGGAGGGAAGGAGTGTTTGGCAGCCAGTTAGCTCAAAGAATATGGGTTTTGCTTGTAGATGCAGGATGCATATGGAATGCAGAAATAAATAAACCAAAGGGGGGAGTACAGTGCAGAGGGAATGCACGCGACTGTGAAGTCAACCTTTGAGGCTCATGCCTTTATCAAGGTCATTTGGGTGTCAAGGACAATTAGTAATTCAGTCCGAGGAACTTTTGCTGAAACACCTACTGGAGGATAAATCCACGGCAATTTCAAGGAATGTTGCTAAATTTCTTTTTATTGCAATTATAAAGCGCAAGCACCTCCTTAATACTCCTTGAGAAGTTCTTTCTCTGTAATGCCTTATGACAATCTGGAGACTGTTTTTGACTCTGTATGCTGTTTGATGGGTCTTTGACCGTAATAAACTGATTGATTGATTGAACCTTTGAGGCTTGACTCCTCGGATTCTCCGGAGCAAGTCGTCAGTGCAGAAAGGGCCAAGGCGACAATGATCTCTGGTCATGAAGTCCCGCTTTTAACAGAGCAGGAAGAGCATTTAAAATGGCAAATGCTCTTTGGGGGATTAGGAGCTCTGTTTCCTAATGACGGCAATAAAGAATTATCTACCCAGTCTTCCTGTACCAACAGTTATAAGTTACAATCCCCCTGATCTATCTGGGAATGCTGCTGTCTGGCAGTCTTCTAGGTACAGCAGGGAAGAAAGCATGGATTTCTAGTGTA
Source organism: Gekko japonicus (assembly GCF_001447785.1). NCBI lineage: Eukaryota > Metazoa > Chordata > Lepidosauria > Squamata > Gekkonidae > Gekko > Gekko japonicus. Next base: position 101,965 of record NW_015165311.1, on the reverse strand, counting down.
GAAATAAAATACTAACTTTGATCCCAAGTTCATTCTTCCCTGCTGAAGATCGCTTGGAGTCGTGTTGATAGAAGTGCTTTGTACAACATCTGTCCTTTTTCTTAAGTTAGAAATTTGACAGGAAGCCCACCTGAAACACATACCAGCGACACACGCAAAACACAATAGGAAGAAGAAGAGAAGAAGAGATTGGATTTATACCCCGCCCTTCACTACCCAAAGGTGTCTCAGAGCGGCTGACAAACTCCTTTACCTTCCCCTCCCCACAACAGACACCCTGTGAGGTGGGTGGGGCTGAGAGAGCTCTGACAGGAACTGCTCTTTTCCAAGAACAGCTCTTATCAGAACTACGGCCTGCCAAAGGTCATCCAGCTAGGTGCAAGTGGAGGAGTGGGGAATCAAACCCGGTTCTCCCAGATTAGAATCCGCGCACTTAAACACTACACCAAACTGGCTACACCAAATAGGCAGAAATGATTAGAAGCTAGTGGCTTTTAAAATTTATTTTGACAGCTTTGACATCTGTGACCCCATTAAATAAATAAACACACACACACAAAAATTAGAGTCCAATGGCTGGAGCATGGTGGTTGAGCCAGGCGTGGGACTTCGGCTGGTGGCTCGAGTGGGGTGGCATAGACACACAAATCTTTGATGAGTGCTATGAGAAGGGGGTAAAAAGACAAGGGAAAGTCTTTTTACAAGCTGCTGCAGTGGGCTGCTCATTCGTAGGATCACCAGAAAATCCTCACAATAGGTCTACAGTGTTTATTTATTTTAATTTTATTTTATTTATTTAATTTGTACCCCGCACTCCCTGCAAAGCAGGCTCAGGGTGGCTTACATTGGTCAATACATAAATAACAATTAAAATTAGTTTAGTTTAGTTTTACCTAATACAACTTCATGAGAGGTACAGTTGGGACCTAACAAGCCCCAAGATGCACGTATTCCTATAGAGCTGGTCAAGCTAAAAGGTGATGAACTTGCTCTGAGTTTTGTTTTTTCAATGAAAAATGTTATGTCTCAAAGAGCCAAATGAATATCCATGACTTCAAGATTCCTCAGGGACCATCTCACACTTTCTTCTTGAGTGGCTTTTCTCTTTTCCTGATAAGAGGAAGCAAAAGAAACCAAACTGGATTTACCAGACCTAAGGAATAGCTGCATGTTCCTGGAACGAGCTTGTTAATAAGTGTGATAAAGGTTGGTTTACCCTTTTGACAGGGTTTGGCACTCCGGGTTGCAGGGGAAAACTGGTTTGTAGAAAAGAAAAGAAGAGAAGAGAAGAGGAAAGGAGAGGAGAGGAGAGGAGAGGAGAGGAGATTGGATTTATACCCCGCCCTTCACTACCCAAAGGTGTCTCAGAGCATCTTACAAACTCCTTTCCCTTCCCCTCCCCACAACAGCCACCCTGTGAGGTTGGTGGGGCTGAGAGAGCTCTTGACAGAAACTGCTGTTTTCCAAGAACAGCTCTTATCAGAGCTACGGCTTGCCCAAGGTCATCCAGCCAGGTGCAAGTGGAGGAGTGGGGAATCAAACCCAGTTCTCCCAGATTATAGTCCGCGTACTTAACCACTACACCAAAACTTGTAGTGTTCTGAGTGAGTGCAGAGGAGGGAGTGTTTGTGGCGGGGCCATCCACAAGGTTTGAGTTCGGCTGCCCCACTTGGTGTGTCCTCTTGCCCGCCATCTGAATATTTGTTTCTGTCCCCAGATCCTGCCACCGCCATCCAAGTCACGATACAGAACCCCTTCAACGTGGTCATCCAATTTCAACCTGTCACCCTCCAGTGCAGCTACCAGAGCTCAGCTACTCAGCCACCGGTTGTCATCTGGAAGTACAAATCTTACTGCCGCAGTTCCCTGGCCAATGCCTTTAACCTCAGCAGCCAGGAGAGCCAGACCGACAACCAGCTGCAGCAGAACAACTCTGGTCACAACCCCAACGTGGAGTGTCTGGACAACGTCAGGACCGTGCGAGTGGTGGCTTTCAAGCAAGGCAACACGGTGCTCCTTGGGGATTTTTACCAGGGCCGGCATATCACTATCACCAATGGTAACTATGATGTCCTGGTGGTCTTGTGTAAACTAAAGCAAGCTAGACATCTAAGGGAGAACCATCTGTAGTCAATAGGGGTGTGCATTGGGTATATACCAAGCCAAATAAATTCCTTATGGGGGGAGGGATGGGTATTTATTCAGCCGAATCAGATTAGAAAATCTGATTCAGCCACTGATATAGCTGAGCCAGAACAAAAGCTGATACTATTTGGAGGATGGGGGCAGCTTCTTCTTGGGCCCACAGAATTGGACCCCCAGCCCAATCTTTTTAAAACTTGGGGGGAGGGGGTTGAGGAGAGGCACCAGCAGCTATGCTGCAAATTTGGTGCCTCTACCTCAAAAAACAGCCCCCCAGAGCTCCAAATACCCTCAGGTAAATTCTCCATTATACCTCCATTATACCCTATGGGGACGGTCCTCATAGGATGTAATGGAGGTGAATAAATTCAGGTATCCTGAATATTTCCATGAATCCCAATACCATTCCAGGAATATCGGGAAATACTGATATTTTTCGGGTCCAAAAGAGGTGAATCCAAAAAAAATACTATTTGTGTTTGTGTTTGTTTCTCTCTCTCTCTCTCTCTCTGTGTGTGTGTGTGTGTGTGTGTGTGTGCAAGCACGCACCCCTAGTACTCAGTCAGGAAGAGTCACTTTGCCAAGGTTGGGTTTTCAAGTCACATGTGGCAGAGGCAGAAGCACAGCGATGTCATCCAAGGGCGCGGCGGAGCCTGAGGGACGCAGCCGGACCAGAGGAGGACGTCGACTGTGTACCAGGCCGCCTGACTTCCTAAGCGCCAGAAGGAACATCTAGCTGTTGGGAATGGAGCCAAGAAAAAGAACAGCTGGGCCAAAAAGAGACATCAGCCTCCACCTGGGTGCCGGTAGGCAGCCCCACCCATAGAATCAATGTGGCCTTAGTTAGGGTTCAATGTGATGAGCACCCCCCATGTAAACCACCCAGAGACCCCCAAGGGGGTTAGGGCGGTATATCAAATCGAAGTAATAAATAAATAAATGTGACTTACATGAGTATAAAGTTTATTGTCTATGGCCAAAGGCCGTTACAATCTGACACATATAACATAACTATTTTATTTTATTTTTGGGATTTTTACCCCACCCTACCCTGTGAGCAGGCTCAGGGTGGTTTAACACATGGCATCCAACAGAACATACCTTAGATTAATTAATTACAAACACCAGCACTAAAACAATCCCACAAAAAAGTACTAATCAAATAAAAGCATTGCTCTCTTTAGATGCAGCTCTAGCCTGTATTTTCTGGGCTGCTAAAATAAAGAGTGACACTCAATAGGGGACAAATGGATCAGCATCTAAGAGAAGAAAAAGAAACTTTTCTGAATCTGAAGAAAAATTTAAGCCCGTTAAAAGTGCTGTGAGAAATTTGGTTCTAGGCTCTACATAGATAGGAAAGGATAAAATGTAGCACGATAGGTCCACCATTTGGATTTGGTTCTTCTTCATGTTGAGCAATGGTCAACCACTTCTTGTGACCCCCATGGGTTCCTGGTGTGTGTAACTAGTTGTGAATGTATTTTAGTTATGCATTTAGAAAATTTATATGCCATCCAGAGAACCTGCTTGAGGCAGCTGAGAAAGCAAAACATAATGATAGCAAAAACCACTATGAAACTAGTAAAAATGCAGCAAGAGCATAAAAACAGTGCAAAAGTCGAGCATCTTAAAACGCATCTCATAAAACATCCTCTGGCTAAAAAGGTAAAGGTAAAGGTTTCCCTCACTCAAAAGCGAGTCGAATCCAACTCTAGGGATGTGGTGCTCATCTCTGCTTCCAAGCTGAAGAGCCCGCGCTGCCCAAAGATGTTTCCGTGGTCATGTGGCTGGCATGACTAAACACGAGGCATACGGAACACTATTCCCTTCCCACCGAAGTGGTACCTATTTATCTACCTGCAGTTTCTTGCTTTCGAAATGCTAGGTTGGCAGGAGCTGGAACCAGATACAGAAGCTCACTCCGTCATGCAGCACTCGGGTCTCAAACTGCTGAACTACCGACCTTCTGGTCTGCAGTTCAGCGTCTTAAGCACCTGAGCCACTGCAGCCCCTTGTGGCTAAAAGCAGACTATTAAAAATGATGATAAAGGATCAACCCCTTAATTAAAATCTTGGGTTCAAGGAAACATTTCGGCCTGGCAACTAAAAGAGAATAGAGAGTATACGACAGGCCAGCTTTAAGAGGAAGGGAGTTTCCCAGGTGTGGTACCACCCCTGAAAATGCCCAGTCCCTGGTAGCCAGCTGCCTCACCTCTCCAGGCAGGGGCACAGACAGCAAGGCTTGTGAGGAAGATCTTAACTGGAAGACCTGGAAAGAACCTTAGTTTTTGGACAAGGAACAAAACATTACAAAACTATTTGCAGATACCTCTTTGAGTAAAGATGTGTGAAATGTGTACTATAATTGGGGTGGGGGGTAGGGTGCATTTTTCCCTGTACAAATTGATGTGTCTGGGAAGGTTTTGCATCCTAGTGTTGACATTTACACTTTTTTTGCCTCCTCTTTCTCCCCCCCCCCCCAGCTGCTGACCTCAGCATCAAGCAGACCATCCGGGAGGACAGCGGGGTGTACTACTGCTCCGTGATCTCCCCTCAAGACCTGCAAGGCAACAGTGAAGCTTATGCTGAACTCATTGTGTTGGGTAAGTCATGGGTCCTGCTGCCTGCAGCATGCCAGCGCCTTAGGGTGATTCTGCATTGGCTTTTCCCTCTGTAGTTTTATTTATTTAACTTTTACCCCACCCTCCCCAACAAGGCAGGCTCAGGGCAGCTTACATAAAACCAATAAAACAATATACCTCTCAGTATAAAGATCCATAATAAACAATTTGAAACAGGTGATATAATGATGGCGGTGTGATATCATAAAGTGCATTTAAGAATGCATTCAGCGGTGCTACCACTCTGGTAACTTCTGACTCCAGGTCAACTACAGGGCATGGCTGGTAAGGTGCAGCTCCTATCGGAATGCCTGCTGGGAAAGCTCCATTTTCAGGGCCCCGCAGAACTGTGAGAGGTCCCACAGGGTTCTAATCTCACCACGGAGCTCGTTCCTATAGGTCGGAGCTGCCAAAGAGAACGCCCTGGTCCTCATCGATGTCAGCCTGGGGTCCTTTGGCCCAGGGAGGGCCAGGTGGTTTTGTGAACCTGATCGCAGTGCTTTCTGGGGAACGTGTGGGGAAAGGCGGTCCTTCAGGTAGGCAGGTCCCTGACCATAAGGAGGTTTAAAGGTCAAAACCAGCACCTTGAAGTGAATCCGGTATGCTATTAGCAGCCAGTGCAATGACTTCAGCATTACTCCCACATGGTGCAGCTCAAAACCACATTCAGATACCCTGCGGAAATGCCATACTGACTGCAAAGTCACCCCTGAACGTCCATAAATCTATGGAGAAAGTACCATAAAACCCAATGATTTTGTGGCATGCAATGCAGTGAAGTTCAAGTTCAAAACCTTTATTGGCATAGATCATAATCATACACAGTCACCATTCAGTTCATGGATTTGACACACAGCTTCCTCATTACAAGGCAGTTACAGAACTTAGCAACCGCTTCAATAACCGCTATATTTTGTGAAGCCAATAAACTATACAACCTTCTGTCATCGGATTGCTTGGCATCATTCTTAAGAATATCTTCTAGATAGGCTTCCCGAATGTCATCATACAAACTACAATAGAGAGATACATATTCGATTGTTTCAATCTCCTCTGAATCACAAACACAGAACCTTACAGAGTAGGGGATTTTCTTAAATCTTCCTGCTAAAACCGCAGAGGGGAGCACATTAAATCGGGCCAGCATAAATGCTCTACGCAGCTGTGAGGAGGTCAGATCCGCTAAGTATTGCGCTGGGGCGTTGATCGGAAAACGTGCCCATCTTACAGGGGAACATCTACCAGAAGCCAAAGCTCTAAGCTCTTGCATTTCAATATCAATTACTCTCTGTTTGATCAGAGCAAAGATGTGTATTTCAGATAAGGACATCATATCATTCAGGCATAAGCCTATTGAGACGATTTTCCTTTCTATAGCAGCAAACTACTTAGAACTGTGGGGATCACAACAAACTATGGCAGGTCCTTAAAGAGATGGGAGTACCAGACCACCTCACATGTCTCTTGAGAAACCTGATTTCCCCAGAAAATGCTTTCCTGGGGACACCTTCTTTGGGGGAGCCATAACTCGAACCCCATAAATTCAATCCTCACCAACCTTGGCATGTAGGTAGAGGTGGGTTAGCCGGATATCCCTTGTGAGTTTGGTGTCTCTATCATGCTGAGGGGTGTTCTACCATGTCACAAACCTCACAAATGAAACTGGTTTATTTGTGATGTTTCATGGTTCATGAAGCTGGCATACCATGAACCATACCACATTTTCCCAGTTCATGCCCATCACTACTCAACACCAGTTCTCTAGGTGAAATCCATCTGGTTGTCCTCATGAATTACCCCTGCATTGACCCATGTGGATCTATAAGAACCAGATCATCACTGAGACAGTACCCTAAGACCACAATTGTACCTTTAAAGATTGACTACCTCTTTCAATAGTCTTTCAGTAGTCATGTATGGCTGCGAGAGTTGGACTATAAGGAAGGCCGAGCGCCGAAGAATAGATTCTTTTGAACTATGGTGCTGGAGAAGACTCTTGAGAGTCCCTTGGACTGCAAGAAGATCAAATCAGTCAATCCTAAAAGAAATCAACCCTGACTGTTCCCTGGAAGGCCAGATAATGAAAATGAAGCTCAAATACTTTGGCCACCAAATGAGAAGGGAGCACTCACTGGAGAAGACCCTGATGCTGGGAAAGATTGAAGGTAAAAGAAGACGGGGACGGCAAAGGATGAGATGGTTAGTCAGTGTCATCAATGCAACGAACATGAAACTGAGCAAACTTCAGAGGACAGCGGAAGACAGGAGGGCCTGGCAGGATCTAGTCCATGGGGTCGCGAAGAGTCGGACTCAACTGTGCGACTGAACAACAACAACAACTTAGAACAATGAGACTCTTTCAGCAGATATGGAATAAGGCTATTGGGACAGCTCCTGAAATGCAGACATAACCAAAATCTGAAAGTAATTATCCAAGCCCTTGTTTCCAAACGTATCAAATTGGCTTCCAAACAAATGGCATCATAAGAAACACACAGAGGCAGCCCTAGTATTTTCCTCACAAAATTGGATTGAAGTTGTTCTACCATTTTGTTAAAAGCAGTGAAAGTGAATGTGGCATGCAATGCAGAGGGGAATTTTTGTTCCAGTGTGGGTTGGGTAAAATAATGGAGGGAAAAGCCAATGCATAATCACCTTTAGTGTGTGAGGGCTGTTTAACTGCATGCTTGGGGGAGGTGTTGTAGGAGATGATGCTTCTTGTGCTGTCTGGCCGGACCTCCTGAGTTAATCCCTGAATGGAAATGATGACAGGCTGGAGTGGCCGTGATATTTCGCCATGAAAAATGAAGAAGAGAGTGAAGAAGAGATTTTGCCTGAAGGAGTCATCTTTAATTTTGTGAATGGAAAAGAAAAAATCGACACTGTGGAAAAAGCAAGAGAATTCCTGCACCTTCATAGTTGCCCAGCAGAAGGGAAAGAAGACGAAGAAAAAGACAGTCCCAAGAAGGATGGCAGAGATGGAGTGGAGTCATCTTCTGGTGAAGAACCGTGTTCCCCACCACCACCTTTATTTTCACTTCTTCGTTTTAAGACCCTTTCATCCCTATCCTGCTTGGTGACAGAGTGTATTTAACAATAGTATAATAGTGGAGGCGGGGTCTATGGCACAATGATGGTGGACGCCTTTCCCAGCTCTCTGGGAAGGTGCACCACACAGCAGCGGGGGGGGGGAGAGGTGCCGCTGGATTGGCACCCCCACGGGAGTTCAGGGGGAACTCCCAAGCCATAGGGCTTTTGAGGATGAGCCTCTTTTCCTGCTAACTGCAGGGAGATGGAGGCTCCCCTCCGCCCTGACGGCCTCTCTTGCTGACTGCATCCTCTTAGCAAGGCCACAAGCTATGTCGACCCGATCAAGTGCAGGAGATCTAGCGGAGGAGCAATTAAGAGCGTGGTCAAGATAAAGACCAACAATGAACTGTGAGTTAAGGAGCGAACTGTGAGTTAAAATGAGTGATTTGTCTTCAGAAGAGAAAATCCCCCCCCCAAAGGAAAAAAACTTTCTGAGCGATTGGAACATGCTGAGAGAGGGACATCTCTCAGATGCATTTACATAAACGAAGGAGGGGGGAGAGAGAGAAACTATTCTAAATGGATACTTGAAGCGAAATCCCCCCCTAAACCCCCTTAAGCGATTGGAGGGGGGTGCGCCTCTGTTGAATTTACATAAACGAAGGAGGGGAGGGGGAGAGAGACAGCTGTAAATGGATACTTCTGAAAGACTTTATTTACAAGCGTGCAAACCTGTTGTGGGAGATATCCATGAGCATTAAAACAGCGTACGCGATTTTCAGAGCCGGGAAGAAAGATTTTATTGAAAATAAAACGTTGAAATGGTAGGCACTCCCAAAAAGATGGAGAAAACTCCGAGAAGAAGGGAAGTAGACGTCATAGGATTATTAGCAGAAGCCACTAAGCCGATTCTGGAGCAACCTGTTGGTATTAATCAGCAGCTTGCCAAGATAAATCAACAATTTGTGTCCCGTCAGCTCCTGTTGGTGATAGTAGAAAAAATGGAACTGAGGGCTTTCAAAGCGAATGAGATGGACACTAAATTAAACAGCGATCTCAATGAGAAAAGGAGAAAAAACACAAGAGAAACAGAAAAGATTTACAAGGATTTAACTCCTTCATTGCAAGTGTTCTTAGAAAGTGTCATCTTAAATCTTGCTGAGAAAAAAGAGCTGGAATTTCCCTTCACAATCAAGAAACCTTTGAGATGCCACAGGGTCCCGAGGGCGAGACCAGAAAGAAAGAGGCTTAAGACTGGCGGTTTTATCCCTTTGGATGGAAGAAGACTGGGCTGCAGTGAACGTCTAAGAAGTTATTAAGATTTTAGAGAGTTTTAGTATAGATGTAAAGGCGGAAGGACTTTGGAAATTGCCTTTATGAAGCAAGTTGGAGGAGATGCTCGGGAAATCTTATCATAACAAGTAACAAACTAACATATAAGCTTAGAAAGACAGGTCCTCACAAAGTATATTGTTTATTAACAGCTCCCCCCCCCATTAACAGTAGTTTAACAGGGAATGATCTCCTAACCTTGGGTTTTTAGTTTAGTGTGGGTTGCCTTTCCTTTCTCCTTAATTGTAGTTCCCCTATCCCTATTTTTTCTTGGTAGTTTTAGAATTAAAAAAAATAAAAAATCCCCTCCAGGGGCTTTAAAAATCCAAAACTCTGAAGTTCTTAAAAAAAATGTTTAAAATAAGCTTTCTTAGGCTCTTTATGAAGTCATAGTAGATGATGTTTAATTATGAGCAGAAATTTAATAGAAAGAAGATGAACACTTTCAATGATTTTATATGAATATTTAGCTATATAAGCTTGTAATCTTGTTAAAGCAGTTTGTATGACACCCACTCTTGGTTTTTTTGAGGTTTCATTTCTTTATCCCATAGTTTGTAGACCCTATTTTTTCATGTAGTGTTTAGTTACAAAAAATGCAATTAAAAAAATCCCCTTTGGGGGGCCAAAAAAAAAAAAAGGAAGGAAAATTCTGGAGTCTTCAGGAAAAGCTTCCTTGACCTGGCTGGACTGGGTCAGTGGGTGGGGAAACTGATATGGTACAACTCAGGGGAGCAAGAAGAAAGCTCTCTTTCTTTGCTGTGAAGACCTCTCAGCTGAGAGGGCAGCCATTTTAGCCATGTACTGTCCTGAAACAGCTGAAATGTGCTTCAAGGTAATGGTGACTCTATAAAGATCCGTAACTTCCTAAGCTAAAAGAACCTGCCCTATATATTTTAACATCTGATAAGGCATGTGTAGAGGGATGTACCACATAGACTTCCACCATCTTGGACACGCTATTTTAAAAAGAGCTCCAGGAGGGGGAATGCCAGCAATTGTTGAGCAGCTAATCCTCCAGAGGCGCACAAGGCAGTAAACTGTCTCTGTGGTGACCAGGTGCAGGACAGCAGGAGACCAAGAGGCAAGGCCTCAGAATTTGAAAGTAAAGCTGGGAGTCCTGACCATCCTACAAATATCAAGTGGTAGTGGCAGGTTACCAGAGAGAGAGAGAGAAAAGCCACTCCAGGTGTTGGAAAAACCTTGGAGGGCAGGGTGGAATAGGACCTGCAGGCCAAAGAGGGGCCCATTCCATCACAGGAATGTAAAGCTGTTTTAGAGGGATCTACAAGATCCACCATGTGGGGTTCATCTCCTTTCACTACCAGTTATCTTAGATGCCTCTCCATCCTGTATGCCATGTGACTCTTTCTGTTCCCTCCACAGGTGCCTCTTTGGAGTGTGAAACATGTGTTGCCCTAGGGAAAAGCTGCAGTGGCCAGAAGCAACGTTGTTCCACTGACCTAGACACTTGTGTGACCATCGTGCTTGAAAACACAGCAGGTAGGTTGAATGGATCCTCAGCCCCTCCACACCAATGAAAAGGTTCCAGACTTGCACAAGCTGCTTATCTACTTGCAATTTCTTGCTTTCGAACTGCTAGGTTGGAAGGAACTGGAGCCAGAGACAGGAGCTCACTCCGTTACGCGGCACTCAGGTCTCGAACTGCTGAACTACCGGCCTTCCGGTCTGCAGTTCAGCGTCTTAACCACTTGAGCCTCCGCAGCCCTCCGTGATGCTATAGGAATCCCCTAAAATAGGACTTCCTAGAGCACTGTGACATTAATTGACACCACTTCCCCCCCCATCCTCCCCCAGTGATCTATTGAGTAAACATGGGGGCCATAGAGGTCCTACCATGAGCATGTCCATGGCAAACCAAACCGTGTGGTTAGATTTTCATTTTTAGTTCTAGTGATATCTCATCTGCCCGATGCAAGGGAACCAGAGTGAACTGGGAAGATTTAAAGTTTCTCATTAATAGGCAAATCAGGCCCATATACAGTTGCCAATTCCAGATTGGGATATTCAGGCTTTGAGGGTGAAGCCTGGGAAGGGTGGGGATTTGAGGAAGGAAAGGAGCTCCATCTGGAATGCCGAACTGCCTATCCTCCATAGATGCCACTTTCTTCAGGGGAACTGATCTCTGACATCTGGAGATACACTGTAATTCTGGAAGGTCTCCAGTCCCCACATGGGGGTTAAAGCCAAAACATATTGCACCAACGACAAAAAAATAATAATCATAAATTATTTTAGGAACTTTCTTTTTTTTAATATCATTTTTATTTGGATTTTACAGATTTTTATATTCCAATACATTTTTAACATATAATAGAGTCTCATACATTTAACATCTCTATCCAATCATATACCATAGACCATCTTTTATTATATACATTTCCCTTTTTATTTTGTAGCATCAAACTCAGATTGTCCATTTGTGCTAAGTCAAGCACTTTCACCCCTAATTCTTCTCTAGTCGGTATTGTATCCAATTTCCAGTTTTTGGCCAGTAGTAAGCGAGTGGCGGTTATTATATACGCAAGTATGTGTTTATCCTGTTGATTATACCCCTTTGGTATCATATTTAATAGATATATTTTGGGTTCCAATGCCAAATTTTCCCCCATGATTTCTTGAATTATTTTCCTCACCATTTTCCAGTATCCCTGTATTTTGTTACATGTTCACCACATATGGTAAAATGTCCCTGTATTGGCCTTACATTTCCAACATTGACTGGAGTAGCCGGGATAAAATTTGTCTATTTTTTCAGATGACCAATGCCACCTATGGAACATTTTAAACACGTCTTCTTTATAGGATATGGCTCTCATATACCTAACCGAACTTTCTAAAGTAATTTGTGAATCGGGGCTTCCGGTCGTGCCAAGATGGCGAATTAAAGCGCCCCCGTGATTCTCCGGGGGTGGTCGGCGGCTCTTTAGACAGTTTGGGCAGTTTAAAGCCCAAAGCAACGCTCCCCAGAGAGGGGGGGTGTCCAGCAGGCAGCTGTGCCCAAGCGGGAGTAAGAGATTGGCCTGATCAAGTTTCTGAAGACGCTTGTTTTAGGCTTTGATCTCCTTCCACGAAGCGGGCGAATGCCAAGCATCACTAAAGGAGCCGTTCCGAGTTGGTTTACCAACATAAATCCATCATCAGCCGATTTCTTCAGCAAGGGGAAAAGTGAGTGAACTAAAAGAAGCAATGCAATCCCGGTATAGACGCGCTTGATAACAATTAAATGCTCCGCTTACCTGAACTTGATTTTAACGCGATTTGACCCGAACGGTTGAGCGGATAACGAGCAGACGATCCCAGAGACTAATTCCGGGGAAAAAACGATTTGATTTAAAGCTCTAAAAACGTGAAAAACGCTATTGTTGAACATTCCTGCGGCTAGCTAGAGATAAGGGCGCAACCGAAAAACGAAACTGACGAGAAACATCGCGGGAAGAAAAGGGGTCGGAGTACCACTAAATCTCTTCCGACAGCAAATTACCAGCAAGCACAGCTCCTAGAGAGCGTTGGAATAACCGGAAGGAGTCAGAAGAGGACAAGCGGGGAACCGGATGTAAGCATAAGTGCTGTTCCGGGACCCGGAACAGCAAATTCGACCTACTCTACCCAGATAACCATAGAGAAGTTGCGCCCGACATTTTGAGGAGGACCTGAAACTAAAATGCTTTTTCAAAGGTTTTAAAACTATCTGATGCAAACGAAAAGAAGGTGAATAGCCTGTGCACACATAATGTTTTGGACATTATAATCAAAACAAATTTTAAAAGTGAAAAAGTGTAACTCGCCAAAACGGAGACTAGAAGAACAAGAACAGGCTCAGAAGCGTCTGCAGCCGCAGCAGCAAGACCCAGAGCAGCCTCAATCTCTACACCCAAAATGTCATCAAAGGAAAAGAAGGAGATGCAGGCTGCAATGGAAGCCATGGAAAAAAGGATGACTGAGGCGATTCAGGCGATGGGGACTCAGATAGAACAGCATCTAGAGAAGCAAATGGAAAAGCAAATGCAATTACATCTAAAGTAATTAGAAGAGGCCCAAGAAAAAAACATTACTGCAATAAAAGAGCTAGTTAAGACAGAAATAACATCTATCAAGCAAGAAGTAGAAGGAGCCAATAAGGTCATACAAGATATGGCAACCAAGGTATCAGAGGTAGAAGAAAAAGCTCAAGATGCAGAGAAGAAACATGATTCCTTGACGCAGCAATTTAGAAGATCTGAAGCAATGACAGAATTCAGACGAATGCAAACCCATCTGAGATTCAGGGGAATACCTGAGAAAGAAGATGAGAACATCAGAGAGACAATGATGAAGGCAATAACAGCATATTTAGAAGAAGATGATGGGGACCTGGATAGAGAATTTGACCTGATCTACAGAGTGAATTCTAGAATCGCAGAAAAGAAGAA
>NW_015165311.1:73765-85191 GCF_001447785.1 Gekko japonicus | reverse complement strand
TAGAAACATGGGAATATTTGTGGAAAAACTCTATGAAACTATCAATATGTACCAATGTAAAAGAAAACTGTTATAAAATGATGTATAGATGGTACATGACACCTAAGAAAATCGCAAATATGAATCAGAATATGTCTAGTAAATGTTGGAAGTGTAAAAAACATGAGGGCTCATTTTATCACATGTGGTGGACATGTGAAAAAGCTATGGACTTTTGGACAAAAGTCCACTGTGAAATGCAAAAATTTTTAAAATGTTCTTTTAAGAAAGCACCCGAAATTCTGCTCTTAGGTTTAAAAATGGAAGAACTAAACGTAACAAAAAGGACACTGTTCTGGTATTTGATAACAACCACAAGAATGGTATATGCCCAATACTGGAAGCAGGAAAAAATACCAGACTTAGAAGAATGGATACAAAAAGTTCTGTTCATGGCCGAAATGGATAAAATAACTAGAAAACTGAACAACGAAGAAGACCAGAAATTTTTTGAAGAATGGAGTGACTTTAAAACATATTTAGAAAAGAACTGGGACGTGAAACATAATTTACTATATTTAGAACAATATTAAGTACATGATGTTATCTTGATCTTATTGATTATATGTGACATAAGGGAGATGCATTGCGGGAAGCCTTTTGGTGGAGGGAGGGAAAATTGGATTATTGACTGAGTGAGAAAAAGATGGATATTATGTGATTAATGGAAAATAAAAACCTTTTATTAAAAAAAAAAAAGTAATTTGTGAATCGTTTGTTTTTGTTGTTGTTGGTTGTCCATGGAGTTTCTGTTTTGGTTTCAATCTTTCCCCGTGTTTCTCTCTGGTTATATTCCCCACCTGGAGGCTGGCAACCCAGGGCCCATCCAGCAACATGTGTATTTGGATGCAGAAATGTCTCTGTTCAGCCCCTGTTATCTTGCAGAGTTTCACACAACTGAAGTAGCAGGATTCTCTTTTGTGTTACTCGATTATCATTTGGGGAATCATCCACCCTCCCTCGCGCTTCTTGCATTTTCTTCACTTTTAATGGCCAGCACATCGCCACCTCTGTGGGGCTGTTTAATTTGTTCTTCACTCCATTGGGACGGAATTCTCAGGGACACCGGGGAATTTTCTTTACCAAAGGTTGGAGAAATAAAAGAAAGCATTGCTATTCTAGAGACTGTCGATAATTTCAAAGAGGAGAAAAGGGAGTGTGAATGGGACGGAAAGTTGGGCCATGCCTCTTTTCTTGGGACCCTCCTGTGAAGGCTTTGGGAAGGGTGTGTTTCTGTCCATCATCTTGAGCATGATAATGGAAAGGGAGGATATAAATGAGGTGGATGAACAGTTTTGGACTGTATTTACTGCAAGCAATTACCTCTCATCTTTGTTTTTTCCTGTCCAGGAGAGTACACTGCAAAAAGTTGTTATCCCAAGGATGCCTGTAACCTACTGAAACCTGGAGCAATGTTCAGCATTGCTGGAACATCAGCTGTAATCAAAGAAGTGACATGCAAGGCCCCTTCCCCCTAAGCATCTTTCCTCCTGGCACTCTCAGGACTTCTGAAGGTCCTCTTCTAGTCCATCTCCTGAAGACCTGACTGAGCCCTCATTGCCTTTCCTCTGGATCTGATCACTTGACCTTTCAAAGAGATCAGGCCACAAACTGGTTTTAATGAGTGAAGCAAATAAAAATGGATTGACAAGGAACTGAAATCCGGAATTTGTCTAATTCTCTTCAGTCATGGAGGGGAGGGGCAAAGAAAGTAAGGACTGGTTGTCCATAAATATACTCACACAGATACCAGAAGTGAAGGGAAAGTTGGCAGGTAGGTGGGGCTGAGAGAGCTCTGGCAGAAACTGCTCTTTTTCAAGAACAGCTGTGCCAGAACTATGGCTTGCCCAAGGTCATCCAGCAGGTGCAAGTGGAGGAGCAGGGAATCAAACCCAGATTAGAGTCCGCACACTTAACCACTACACCAAACTGAAGAAAGGAAAGAAAGAAGGGAATATGTTTCAACTTTCATCTACTGGTAGAAGAAAATTATCTTTTCATTTTCTCTATATCCCTTGTGGGAGGGTGTTAGCTGACGGTCGGGATGTCCTGGTCGAGGTTCGGAAAAGGCAGAAGAACTTCTCGGCTACAAAAATCCCTGTAGTGGATGTTTCCGGCCAGGCGGTGGCAGTGTGGCGATTTGACATATGGGTCCTGAGGCCTGGTCGACAAGCAGCCATTCGGAAAATGACTGAGCCAAGTCAGAAGACGTTTACACTGTGCAGTGACGGCGTGTGCAATTAAATGAATACATGTTGTCTTCCCTATCCCCTATGAACATTGTTAGTCCCCTGTCTGAAATGTTTAACTGTAAATCGCTTTGAGCCCACTGGGGAAAACGATTAATAAACTGAAAGTATTATTATTATTATTATTATTATTATTATTATTATTATTATTATTATTAGTGCATACATAAAAAGAAACCCTCTCTTTTATCTATAATTCTTATTTTAATCTTCAAACTCATAAATCATCAGTTAATTTCCCCACACACACACACATTTTGTGCAAAAACCCTATAGAGTTTTACAGTTAGCTATAAATATAGTTAATGTATTTTCTCTGATCAAAGAAGTCAATTTTGCCATCTCCACAAGTTTCATCACCTTCACTATTCATTCTTCTATTGTAGGTATCAATTTCTGGGCGTATAATAGTCTTGCCGCTGTTGTCATATAAATAAAGTTCCATGTCTTTTTTTCTAATTGACTATCCATTAATCCCAACAAAAAATCTCTGGCTTCAATTGTATGTTGATCTTTAAGATTTTCTGGATAACAGAATGTATTTGCATCCAACATTTTCTAGCTTTAATGTATATTCACCATAAGTGATAAAAAGTTCCTTTCTTGCTGTTCACATTTCCAACACTTATTTGGAACATTTTAATACATTTTAGCTAATTTTTCTAGAGATGTATACCATCAGTATTTTATAAAAGTTCTCTTTTAAATGAGTACTTAATGTTATTTTAAGACCTTTTGACCACATATTTTGCCATTGTTCCAACTCTATGCTATATCCAAAATTTTTGGCCCATTTTACCATACAATATTTTATTTGTTCTTCCTCTGTCTCAAATTTCAACAACAATTTATGCTTTTTTGCAATAACGTGTTCATCATTCTTGCATAATTCTATTTCAAATTCCATCATAGTTTTTTCAAAACCACAAGACCTCTTATCTATTTTAAACCATTCTAGTAATTGTGCATTAAAACATTAACAATTATACCCTTGCATTAGCAAATCTTCTCTTGATTTCATTTTACAATTTCCTTGTGTACATTCTAATATATCACGGTACATTAACCACCTGTGTTTGGTTACCATCTCTTGTCTAAAAAAGACTTCCTATGTTGATAGCTACAAAGGTGTCTCTGACAAAGCCTAGGCTTATATTTATTCCATGTTCTCAGAATGGCATGTCTAACAAAATGATTTTTAAAATCAACTAACTTTTACATTATGCCACAAGTATGCATGCCTTGGCAATATCCAGTCAGAAGGAGTGTGTGTGTCAGTCTGAGGGAAACAGACAAGTTCACTTGGGAAGTGAAAGGACATAATTCCTTGCCCTTACTGTGTACCAACAGGTTTGAGGGAAAGTTCATAAAAGACTTGTGATTTACCCAAGTCTAAGTGTCAAAGAAGACGGGGACGGCAAAGGATGAGATGGTTAGACAGTGTCATAGATGCAACGAACATGAAATTGAGCCAACTTCAGAGGACGGCGGAAGACAGGAAGGCCTGGGGTCGCAAAGAGTCGGACTCGACTGTGCGACTGAACAACAACAACAACAACAACAACAAGTGTCAGCTTTATTTGAATTCTGTTTATTCCCAGTCTCCAGGACTGGGGTTTAGGTTTGACAGAAGAGACTGGACAGGATGTTGAAAACTTGCCAGTCTAGCCAAACAGAAAAGGATTATCGCTCTTAGAAAGAGGAGGATATTTCTTACCCAGTTATTCAGAGGGTTCAACTCAGAAAGGAACCCTAGTTTGTGTGAAAAGAGAAACAGTATTAGACTCCTTGAGAGTAAAAAAGGGAAAGTTCTAATCCCACAAGGGAAGTATTTAAATACAGGAAGAAAGTACAAACTTCCAGGAAACTAAGATGTTTTTTATGAAACTTTATTAAGACACATTGTTGCTTAAAAAAATCTCCAAGACAAACAAATCTCTCACAGGCTGTGGCTACACACACTGAATAATACACTTTCAATCCACTTTCAAACTGGATTTTTACTGTGTGAACTGGCAAAATCCAGTTGGAAAGTACAATGAAAGTGGATTATTTAGTGTGTGTGACTGCAGCCACAGTTAAGAACTGAGTCTCTAAGAATATAAGCTTCAATTATACTCTGTTGCCTGTTCAAAATATTATAAGTTGTTTAAACAACAACAGTCATTTCAACTTCTTGTTCCCTGCCCTGTTTCTAACTCATCTATGCTAGTTCAATAAAGGCCCCATTCACATGGCGAATTTGCTGGAGGGGAGCCACGGATGCTGGGTGGATTATCCGTGTGCAATCAGACCGCCACTTCTGGCAAGTGTAGCACACCCGTGGCTTCCCGCAGAAAACCCACAGTTAAAAAGTACCCCAGGGCAAACTAACGTGTGGTTGTGGGATCAGACCTCCCGTGGAGGTCCTGTGGAGGTCCCGTGGTCAGGGGGGAGGTGCCGATCACAGGACAATCCTGTGTGGCAAAGAAGTGGGGCAAACGGGGTTGTGTTTTTTTTAAAAAAAGAACTGA
Source organism: Gekko japonicus (assembly GCF_001447785.1). Classification (NCBI taxonomy): domain Eukaryota; kingdom Metazoa; phylum Chordata; class Lepidosauria; order Squamata; family Gekkonidae; genus Gekko; species Gekko japonicus. The sequence goes on along the minus strand of NW_015165311.1, from coordinate 80,390 downwards.
AGTGTGCGCATGCTCCATTGGGTGCTTGTGCGCATCCGTGGAGACATGGGGGAAAAAAACCTTTTTGCGAGGGGACATGGGCGGGTGCTGGAACTACCACCAGAAATGTGATCAGACGCCCACCCTTGCCCCGCAGTTTCAGGAAACTAGTACCTCCGAGGTACTAGTTTTTTACCCCGCATCTTCCGCGGGAAGCCTCGGGTGAGCCATGGGAGCTCTACGCTTCTCAGATGTGGCGGTGAGATCATGCCCGGAAAATCCGCCTTTCTTCCGTCTCTGCAGCATGCCTAATGCTCCATGGGACCGGGGCCTTGGTTGGTGTGATCATGCCGGTGCGCGGCTCTTCCCTCCGGCTATTGTCTTTGTCATGGGTGCCAACTGCTGAAACCCCACTGCACCACAGTCATGTCTGATCACTTAATTGCGAATCAAACTGTGATGGCGGAAATAGCCACGCCTCCCCCCCCCCGCATAATCCGGCCTGTGTGACCGGGGCCAAAATCAACCTTTCTGTTTGAACTTTACTTTGTGTCAAATGCCATTTCAGAAAGGGATTTATAAGAGGGCTCCAGCTTAGCTACAATATAACTTTGGCATGGGGAAAAGCCAAATAACTTCTCTATTACACGGTGGGACATGCAGAAACTTATAATTCCATTATTAAAATATGCCACTAAGAGGCTGCTCAGTAAGAGTAGGAGAGCAGCATTTCAGCAGGTTTTCTGCCTCACAGAGAAGAAAAAGAAGAAGAAGCAGGACCCTTGTCTTTTACTTTTTTGGGTAACACAAAGATTAGTTAGTTCTCCATTAACAATTATTTTTTGCAGACTGTGAAGTATAGATTGATTTCACTCATTTTATAAAATTTTCTCCAAAGTTCATATTTTCAAAGATTCTAAACAATTCGTTCCAGTTCAAATTGTCAAATGCTTTCTCTGCGTTCAAAAAACCCAATGCGACTTGTTTTTCATTATGCTTCTTGATGGGAGATTGGAATGGAGTGATTTCATCACAAATGGATAGATATTCAGGCGAAAAAAAGTTACACAAAGCAAGTTGCCGAAGACCTTCTTTGACTTGATGCACAACTTAGGTTTGGTTGATATATGGAGACAAGAAATAGTAATTCTATAAAGTATACTTATTTTTCTGGGAGACATAGATCCTTTTCAACAATAGACATGTTTTTTTACTTTGGCAAATTTGACTACCAAGGTTTGTAAAGTGGAGATTTTACCAAAGACTTTCTCAGATCATAACCCTGTTCATTTGGTTTGTGTAAAAAAAATCTGCTCCCTATAGATGGAGACTAAATGAAACATTGTTAAAAAAACCCACTAAACATTGTGGAGGACTGTAAGAAAAAGTTAAAAGAATAATTTGAACTAAATCCGAATGGTGTGGGATGCAAGTAAAGCATTTATCAGAGGGCATTTCATGCAATGTAATTTTAAGTTGAAGAAGAAGAGGGGGGAAAGACACAAGATATTTTAGAAGAGATTTTTAAAAATGGAGGATGTTTTAAAAAATCACCTGGAAATTGGAAAAAAAAAATCCCCTCAAAATATAAATTTTACAATGGCAGTTGCCGATGTTAACACTAAAAGAAATGGAAATAGAACTTAGTTGTGTTAAACAGAGTATTTTTGAATTTCAAATATACCAGGAAGATGTTTGATCAAACTTTGTTGGTCATAAAGCTGTCCCTGGGCTCAAACTTTGTTCAAAAGTGCAGTAAGACTTACTTTCAAGGAAGCGAATGAACTCCTACACATCAGTTACACTCTCCAAACTGTCTGCTTCTTGCAGTGCCTCCTAAGAAGATTGGCCAAACTATAACAGCTGGATTGGCCAAACTACAGCTGGCTCTTGAGGCTTTCTCAGCAGTAGGTCCAGTCCTCTGAAGCTGCTGCTGCTGGGACTCCAGAGGGTCTAGATTTGTTGTCAATGACTTCATACAGGCACTCTGGGGACAATCAGCTGCGTGGCCAGGGGTGGGGTGCAGGGCCCACCGCTGCAAAAATAAGGGCTCATCCTCCAGTTTTGCCCAGGGCCTTGGAATCAGTAAGACCACCCTTGTTTAGCATGGCTCCAGCATGAGAGGCACGCATGCGCTAAATAAGTCAGACGCTGAACTCCGAGCTCCCCCTTAACCAAAGGAATTTACAGCTCAAAGGAATGTAAACAGCCAAATTTCAGCATACAATTAGCAGAAAAGAAGGAAAGAAAAGCCAGGAGCAGCAGGGAAGCTTAGACGCTGAGTGGTAAGAGTTATTTATTGCTGTTTTTAAGGCAATGCCCAACGCGGCAAAAGGCTAGCTCACTAAGCCCTAATAAATCACCAGAGATGGCGAAAAACATCAAGGAACTGTCAGAACAGATAGCTGCTCTTCAAAATACAGTCCTAGCATCTCAGGACAAAATTAGCGAAGAAATTAAGATGATACGTGAAGATGTGGCTAAAATAGGAAAGGAGATAGTGGACATTAAGCAAACTGCTAACTTTGCTAAAAAAAAACTTGCCCTGGCAAACGAACAGAAGATTACTCCCTTACAAAGTCAGATTAATGAACTCTCAGATAGAAATAGGAGGGCTAATTTAAGTCTATCAGGAATTTCTGAAGAGATAAATGCTAAGAACCTGGAAGAAATGCTTGGAGGGTGGCTGGATACTAATGGTGTCAAGGTTCAACAAGAAGATATTGAGAGAGCACATCACCTGCAAGGAAAAAGCAAGGATGGGTCCCCCCGGGATGTTATTATCAAGTTTGCTAGAGAAAAAAATCCAACAGCAAATATTTAAAGAATTAAAAAAGAAGGACCTGAGCTTTAGGGGAAAGAAAATCTGGGTGAGGCAGGATTTCTGTCAAGAAACTCCTAAGAAAAAGAGCTCAATGCGCCCCTATGCCCAAAAACTCTATGCAAAAAATGTAAAATTTACCTGGGGATACCTATCCTCAATTATTAGATTCCGAGATGGCAAGAGACTTATGGCAAGGAACCACGACGAAGCTAACACTTTGCTTAAACAACTCGGAATCAACACAGAAGACATGAGGGAGCAGGAGATGGAAGAAGAGGTTGAACTTGACACAGATCCTGACTAAGGTAACTCAGAGAGAGGAGGAAAACGACCCAGGAGAGGCACACTGGAAAGAACTACCTAAAGGGAAGTATGCAAGCATAAGTGAAACAAATGAGCTAATGTTAATACTTAAAATGCTACTAAGGGGGAGGAGGGGATGTGTGTACTCCATGAAGTGGAGAGACGGGAGAAGTGATTCTCCTCATGGGTTTTTTCAACCACAAGGATGGGAGGGGAAGAGGGGGGGTAGTTTAATAAATTGCTTAAGCAGTTCACAGCCACGGGAGCCCAAAGCACAGATGCGTAAAGATGGATAGTACAATAAGATTACTTACACTGAATGTCAATGGGCTAACTTCAATCTTTAAAAGATATAGGATAGCTAAGCTGGCAAAAGATCAAAAGACTGATGTTCTATGCCTCCAGGAAACACACAAGAAAAAAAAGACAGCAAGCCATTACTAAATGTCGCGGCCTGGGAGATAATAGCAGAAGCCAGAAATGATGCTAAGAGCAAAGGAGTAGCGGTACTGATTCATAAGAAACTTAAAATAGAAGAAGTGGGGGGAATGGTGGATAGGGACGGCAAATATGTGCTCGTAAATTTTAAAACAGAAGGCAAGAAGTTTACAATAGTAAATATTTACACCCCAAACAAAGGCCAAAAGAAATTCCTAAGTAGAATATTTAAAAAAATTATACAATTTGCAGAGGGACAAATTATTATAGCAGGTGATCTAAATATAGATATAACAAAAGATAAATCAATTAGACTGGGAAATTGGGGACTGACAGATGTACACGATCTGATAGGGCACCAGCCCAAGCCCACACATATAACCAGCAGATATAAAACAGCATCATGTATAGATTATATAAGAACATAAGAGATGCCAATGTTGGATCAGGCCAAAGGCCCATCCAGTCCAACACTCTGTATCACACAGTGACCAGAAATACCAGTGCCATCAGGAGGTCCACCACTGGGGCCAGGACATTAGAAGCCCTCCCACTGTTGACCCACCCCCCAAGAACCAAGAAGACAGAGCATCACTTGCCCCAGAGTCCCTACCTATACCTTGTGGCTAATAGCCACTGATGGACCTCTGCTCCATATGCTTATCTAATTCCCTTTTGAAGCGGTCCATGCTTGTAGCCGCCACCACTTCCTGTGGCAGTGAATTCCAAGTGTTAATCACTCTTTGGGTGAAGAAGTACTTCCTTTTATCTGTTCTAACCCGGCCGCTCAGCAATTTCATGGAGTGCCCACGAGTTCTTGTATTGTGAGAAAGGGAGAAAAGTACCTCTTCCTCGACCTGCTCTTTCCCATGCATAATCTTATAAACCTCAATCATGTCACCCCTCAGTCATTGTTTGTCCAAGCTAAAGAGCCCTAAGCGCCTTAACCTTTCCTCATAGGGAAAGTGTTCCAACCCTTTTATCATTCGAGTTGCCCTTTTCTGCACTTTTTCCAGAACTATAATATCCTTTTTTTTTAATCCCCTGAAGACAGGGTAGCTTTATTACTTTTTTGTTACACCTACAGACTAACAGAAAAGAAAAGGGAAGGGAAAAAGATACCCCAGGGTAAAAAAACAAGAAAATTAAACCCACACTATGAATAAAACCCCAAGAGGGAAAGTCTTTAACAGTTAGTATTCAGTTAGAATTCAAACTTATAACTTTTCATTTAAATCAATGAATTAAAGAATTAGTCAGTCCATGTTAGTATTACATCCAGCTTGACATGTGTGCATCGAGTCTCTTTCATCATCACAATTTCACCCGGCAGGTTATTCCGCTTAATATATTTTGAGTATGATCGATAAATCACCTCAATTTCTGCTTCAACTTCTGCTGTTGAGACCCCCACCGCCAGGACGATAAGCTCTGCCATCATCGCTTTCAAGTTTTCTCCTTGCACTTCAGCTATCCCCTGAAACCTATGTGTCTTGTTTGCTTTTTCCATTTGTAAGTTCAGCAATCTTCTTTACTGAAAGTCTTGTCTTTGCTCCTGAAAGTCTTGTCTTTGCTCCAACAGACCAATCTTCTTTTTGACTCTTTTGGTGTCATGTGCAGTCTCTTTCAGTTTTTCATCTGTCTGCGACGATTTCTTAAATAGCTCGGCGATCTGCTGTTGCTGCTGTGCCAGGCTCTGGTTTGAAGCGGTCATTTGATGGTTAATATCATCGAGTCTTTCGTTTATTGGCTTGAGCAGCTCCGATAGCATGGAGAAGATGTCAGCCGTCTCTTGACTGCCACGCCCCCCAACTTTGCCTAGTTTTCCTCGCGGGCCGGCCATTTTCAGCTTTGTTTACACTGGAGGAACTTCTTTCACCCTTCTTCTAAGAGTGCCTTTTTTCTATTGCAAACGCAGCTAAGTCTCTCCCCCCCTCTGTTTTTTTAACGCAGTTCGGTTTGTTTATGCCTGAGGAACTTCCCCAGCTCCTCTTGCAAGTGGGTGGGGGGGGGGGGGAACTCACTTTTAAAACTTTTCCGCTTGTCTCATTCTCCAATTCATTGCCGGGCTGTACTCAGACCTCTTGTCGCTTCATTGAAATTCGCTGACTTTCTCTGCTTGTCCCGGTTGGCATCAGTTATGCTCAGTGTAAAACTGAGCCTCACAGGCGATGGACCGATTGGGGCAAAAAGGAGCGCCTCAATTCTCCGGCATCACACCATTGAAAAGGTCACCCCCCCAGCGCCCCCAGCTTGGAGCCTTTCACTAAGGCTCACCTGGGGGTGCCACTTGAGGCGGAACCCCTCCTTTTCCCACTGGAGTGCGGATTTTCTCCCCAACCCTTTTATCATTCGAGTTGCCCTTTTCTGCACTTTTTCCAAAGCTATAATATCCTTTTTAAGGTGTGGTGAACAGAACTGCACACAGTATTCCAAATGAGGTTGTACCATTGATTTATATAGGGGCATTATGATATTGGCTGATCTGTTTTCAATACCCTTCCTAATAATCCCCAGCATAGCATTTGCCTTCTTTATTGCAGTCACACACTGTCTCGACATTTTCAGTGAGTTATATACTACAACTCCAAGATCTCTCTCTTGATCAGTCTCTGCCAGTTCAGACCCCATCAACGTGTATTTATATTTAGGATTTTTGGCTCCAATGTGCATCACCTTGCACTTGGCCACATTGAACCCCATTTGCCATGTTGACGCCCACTCGCCCATCTTTGACAGATCCCTTTGGAGTGCCTCACAATCCTCACTGGTTTTCACCATCCAGAACAACTTTGTATCATCCGCAAATTTAGCCACTTCACTGATTACTCCCAACTCCAAATCATGAATGAACAAGTTAAAAAGCAGTGGACCAAGTACTGATCCCTGCGGTACCCCACTGCTTACCACCCTCCACTGAGAGAACTGCCCATTTATACTCACTCTCTGTTTTCTATTAATTAGCCAGTTTTTGATCCATAATCACTCTCTGTTTTCTATTAATTAGCCAGTTTTATCCCATGATTTTTAAGCTTACTTAGGAGCCTTTGATGAGGAACTTTATCAAAAACTCTCTGGAAG
>NW_015165311.1:73547-73750 GCF_001447785.1 Gekko japonicus | reverse complement strand
GGATCCCCCTTGTCTACATGTTTGTTCACCCCCTCAAAGAACATTAACAGGTTAATGAGAGAAGATCTTCCCTTACAGAACCCATGCTGAGTTTGCCTCAATAGGTTTTGTTCATCTATGTGCCTACTAATTCTTTCCTTAATAATGATTTCCACCAATTTACCCGGTATCGACGTCAGACTGACTGGCCTGTAATTTCCCGG
>NW_015165311.1:73238-73473 GCF_001447785.1 Gekko japonicus | reverse complement strand
ATCCCCAAGTTCACATTTGAGTTCTTTCAGAACTCTCGGATGTATGCCATCTGGGCCTGGTGATTTATCAGTTTTTAAGTTGTCTATCAGTTTTAGGACCTCCTCTCTCGTCACCTCAATCTGACTCAGGTCTTTAAACACCCCTCCCGAACTCAGTGGTTCTGGAGTTGGCAAGCACTTCTCATCTTCCACAGTGAAGACGGAGGCAAAAAATGCATTTAGCTTCTCAGCCATT
>NW_015165311.1:72151-72301 GCF_001447785.1 Gekko japonicus | reverse complement strand
CTCTCCCCTGGTAGGTTCTGTGACCATCTGCTCCATAGCACAGTCATTTAGAGTGTCTACAAACTCAATCTCTTTCTCTCGACTAGAACACATATTGACCCCATCAATGTGTGGGTAGTTAAAATAACCTATTATGACACAGTGTTTTTG
>NW_015165311.1:71839-71987 GCF_001447785.1 Gekko japonicus | reverse complement strand
AAAAGAGCTCAATGCGCCCCTTTGCCCAAAAACTCTATGCAAATAATGTAAAATTTACCTGGGGATACCCATCCTCAATTATTATATTCCGAGATGGCAAGAGACTTATGGCAAGGAACCCCGACGAGGCTAACACTTTGCTTAAACA
>NW_015165311.1:66841-71717 GCF_001447785.1 Gekko japonicus | reverse complement strand
TTGTTATCTTGAGACCTTGTCAGGCAGTCCATGTCACTAGCCATGGTCTCAGTGGACAATTTCAATCCACCTCCCTGTAGAAAAGCAACAGGTACCCCCTCATCTCTCTGAGATGAGCCAACCCGAACCAGAGACTTTTCATCTCCTGTTGGCTTTCCCCCAATATTCAGTTTAAAAACTGCTCTGTCACCTTTTTGATTTTAAGCGCCAGCAGCCTGGTTCCTTCTCGGGACATGTGGAGACCATCTCGCCTGTACAGCTCCCTCTTGTTCCCACAAGAAAAAAAAGACAGCAAGCCGTTACTAATGGGAAATAATAGCAGAAGCCAGAAATGATGCTAAGAGCAAAGGAGTAGCGGTACTGATTCATAAGAAACTTAAAATAGAAGAAGTGGGGAAAATGGTGGATAGGGACGGCAGATATGTGCTAGTAAATTTTAAAACAGAAGGTAAGAAGTTTACAATAGTAAATATTTACGCCCCAAACAAAGGCCAAAAGAAATTCCTAACTAGAATATTTTTTAAAAATTAAACAATTTGCAGAGGGACAAATTATTATAGCAGGTGATCTAAAATACGTTCAGTACATGGGTTCGCCACCCAGTTGTCTACCTGCCTAAGGATCGAATCACCAACTACCAAGAGCCCCTCTCCCACCCTGCCCAGGGATGGTTCCTTGGTGCAAAAGGATACCCACTCACAAGCTGGGGAAGAGGTCCCTTCTGAGGGCCCATTCCCCTTATCCTCAGCACAGTGCCCTATTTAATATATATAATTGTAGAAAAGAATACTAATATGACTATCAACAGCCAATAAAAAGAACCTAGAGGTATAACAATTTAATAATGGCTACAGAAAGGGACAGACAATATATGACTGACCAAATAAGGTGGTATTTTGAGGAAAATAGAGTAACAGTTCCCACTAATACCCTACGGGACGCTGCAAAGGCAATGATAAGGTAGCATTGTATAAAGAAAGAGAAGAACACAAAGAGAGAATGGCATTCAAGAAGACAAGCCAAAATTCAAGAATTGGAGCAGTTACAGTATAAATTAATGTATAAATATAACCACACGTTACAGCAATTGGAGGTGTTAGACTCAGCAACATTATGGAAAAGAGAAGCCATGGTGAAAAATGGAATTCAAAGAAATCGTATTAACTCAGCAAAAAGATTAGCTAATTATCTGAAAAACAGGAAAGAAAGACAAAGGGTAAAAAGTATAAAAGTAAATGGTCAAAAAACACAACAACCTATAGAAATAATAGAGGCGTTTGAGACTTTTTATTAAAAAATTATATAAGAAAAGGGACACGACAAATTCTGTAGAAGATGTAAAAATAATATTGGAGGAGCACGAACAAGCCAAATTAGGAGGAGAAATCACAACACAAGAAATAAAGGAGGTAATTAAAGAACTGAGAAAGGGAAAATCTCCCGGCCTGGACGGGTTTACAAGTGAATTTTATAAGGAAACGGTAGATATTTTGGCACTTGAACTCCAAATGGTGTTTAATTAAATCTTGAGGGGGGGGGAAGCCCCAGAATCAATTAGACAAACACAAATAATAGTCATTCTGAAACCAGGTAAAGATCCTGAAGGGGTAGGCTCATACAGACCCATAAGTCTCCTTAACAAGGACTACATGATTTTCGCAAATGTCCTTCTTTGATTGTGTTGCCACTGTTTTTTACTTATGAATGCTGTGGCAACACAATCATAGAAGGACATTTTTGGACCACAAATTTATAATCACTGGGCTAGTGATTGCACTTTAAAGGCCTTATGTGCATATTTACCTTGTGCCTGGTGATTTTACTTTTGAACAATCTGCTTTATGGTCCTCATTGAATCTATACTTTGTATATATTATTGATTGTGTTTATGTAAATATAATTATCTCGCCACTTATGTATGACCTCTGAAGAAGGCCTATTTGGCCGAAACGCGTAAGGTCAACTTTGTAAGGCCTGGATATTGTTATATATTATATTTTATATACATTGGTTGCAAATGGGCCTCTATATATGTTTTAAAATTTGTTATTATTAATAAATACATGTACCTCTTTTTATTTTTTATGGAAAGGTTTTAATATTGGCCCTCCTGTTCACTAACCTTTGTTTGGTTTTGGAGTTTATTGTGAGTTTAGTGTTCGGTTGAGGTCCCCCCCCCCCCTTGGTTTCTGCAGGTTTAGGAGTCAACATGGCTAAATCAGAAATTATGTATCTTAATGTGAGTAAAGAGGAAAAGAAGAAATAAATAAAATCACAAGCATGGGAATGGGCACTAAAAAGCTCAAATATTTAGGTATAGTATTACAAAAGAATATTGATAGAATTTCAGAACTTAACTACAACATGACATGGAAGAAAATTGAGAAGGAAATGGGGAAGTGGATAAATAAAACCTTAGGTATATCCACTAGAATTAGGAGCATCAAAATGTTTTGGATACCAAAATTAATATACCTATTTCAGTCAATACCACTAGGGACCAATATTAACAGACTAGAACAATGGAATAGGAAGATTAGAGAGTGGATATTAGCAACAAAAAATGTAGAACCCAAAAAAGGCTGGTATATAGTCACAAGGCGGAGTTGGGTTGGGGAGTCCCCGAGTTGAGGAGCTATTATGAAGCTTTTCAAGTCAAGCAGTTATTAGAGATAGGTGAAGGTAAGGAGCAGAAATGGGTCAGATTTGAGAATGAGGTCAATAACAACATTTGGGATCTTCTCTAGAGTTACTGGAAAAGACCTTAAATCAATTAAAGGACCCAGACATTCAGCACTAGAAGCCTGGAGTAAATGGCAGCCCACATGGTTAAAAAGGAACTCTAGATGGGCACCAATAGAGTCCATCCATAGTGAGATAAGAGAAAATAAATGGTGGCAGTTGCTAAGATCTAAAGGGTATTATAGATTGGGAGACATGTTTAGGCAAGGCAATCTAAAACCGGTATATGAAATAGTCGAAGAAATAGGTAAGCAACATTGGCTTAAAATAACAGCCAGTATGGTAAAAAGGATTAACGATAAAGATGAAATCTGGTCAGAGGAACCAATAGAAGAAATATACAAAGGGATGCAAAAGTCAAAACAAGGACTAGCAGGGAAAATTTACAGGAAAATGATATCAGATAAAGATAAGACAATAACCTATTTACAAAAAACTTGGATAAAAGAAGGTCAGATAACAGAAAATACGGCAAACAAAATTATGAAGGGAATAGAGGAAATTAAAGTGGTTAAATTTAATGAAATGGAGTATAATTGTTTCACAAAATGTACAGAACACCAGCGCAGTTGGCAAATATGTTCCCAGGAGCGAGCCCCATGTGTTGGCACTGTAATCAGGGTAAGGGCTGGTTTTCCCACATGTGATGGGAATGCCCAGAGACTAGCGCTTTTTGGACAAAAACTATACAAATTGTAGGGGAAATATGTAAAGTTTCATTGACCATAAACTTTAATCTAATGCTAATGGGTAGCAAGTAAGGAGAATCAAGCTACATTTAAAGCTATGATATTAGCAAGTAAAGCAGTGATTGCTCTGGGCTGGAAGGACAAGAGTAAATGGACAGTAGAAATCTGGCATAATTATTTGTTTGATTTTATTCAGTCGGACATAATAGCGAAGCTGAGCCAGAAGACCATGTGGGCAGAAAAGACCACAGAAATCAGAATGAAATGGAAGACCTACCTAGAATGGATACTAACAGAAGGAAGAAAAGACATTCAGTGCAAGATTCGGACTTCGTGCCCGTGGCTGGGATGAAGGGACTAGTGAACTGGAATAGCAAGGGAAGGGCGGGGGGAGGGAGAGGGTTTATAAAGCGATATGTAATGTATGGGACAAAAGTTAACATGTAATACACATAAAATGTTACATAAAAAATAAAGATTAAAAAAAAAAAGGATGGCTCCAGAACATACCTTCTGACCAGCAAGGATCGAACCAACAATCTTAGTCAATTTGTGCAATCTCAGGGATTGTAAACCTACAGTAGGCTTGAAAGGTTGTCCATTAACTGAAGAGTGGAAGAATACAAGCCTGTCCAATGGCCAGTTGTGGGGACGAATGCAACAAGGGCTGTTACGCTTTGGGATGCAGGCATCTTCGAAGTGGTGATTCATCTCATTCCTTTGATAAGAAATTTAGTGGCCACTTCAAACCAGGGGAATAGTTCCACCAGGAAGAGGAATATTTGCACACACCCTCCATTAGCAAATCAGAGGAAGCAGTTAAGTTAATCTTTAAAATCCATCTAATAAAAGACCTCGCATCCCTTCTTCCCTGCACTTTGGCAACCACTTGAGGAAAGACGGTGTGCTTCACTGAAGAAAGAGTTTTTTGCACCGGCTCCCCCCAACACTATGCAGGCTCTCATGGGACTCTTCCTCTTCTCTGCACTTCTCCCCACAGGTAAGCAGCACCAGTTGGAGCAGGGAAGGATTTTCCCCCGTTGGGGTTAAGAGGACCAAAGCGGAGCGGAGCTTGCATCCCCTGGTCTTGCTAGATTGCTGTGCCCAACCAACACAGGACCAACTAACATGGCTTCTCAGAACTGGGGATAGTGCAGTTGCTTTCCTCATGCATATATCCAAAAATGGGCCAGCTATTCTAGAAAGAAAGGACCTTCCTAGCCAGTGTTCCCTCTAAGCTGAGTTAGTGTGAGCTAGCTCACAGTTTTTTTTAGCCTCCGACTCACACATTTTTGTCTTCACTCAGGGAGGAGGGCTCCAGAGCAAACTAATTTACGCAGTAGCCAAATGGCTCGCTCACAACTTTAATGCCAGTAGCTCACAGAGTAGAATTTTTGCTCACAAGACTCCACAGCTTAGAGGGAGCATTGCTTCCTACCCTCTTG
>NW_015165311.1:66471-66820 GCF_001447785.1 Gekko japonicus | reverse complement strand
AGCAAATCCCAGAACTTGGTAATTCTAAGCCTTTCCTCAAATGAAGCCTTGGATGAGAAGACCTGTGTATCTCCCCTTTGGGTGAAACCAATTTTTGTGTTGTCCAGGGTGGCTCTGTTAACAGGACACAGCTTACGCCTTGGGAATGGATCCTGGGATAGAAAGAACTCTCTGCCCCAAGGAACAAGGCTATGATGGCTTCAGTCAACCTGTCTGGGCAGGCCATGCTGCCCTTATGCCGTTCTTCCTCGGAAGTGCAGAAAAGCATACACATTCAGCTTGCCGAGAATCTGATTTTTACAGAAGCCAGGATCTAGCCCTTCAGGCTGCAAAGATATTCCTGATTTTT
>NW_015165311.1:53033-66423 GCF_001447785.1 Gekko japonicus | reverse complement strand
AAATTGGGAGGGTGGGGGTGGGCACGAATACAGGACTCGGCTTCATTAGTTGCCCCTTCCTGCTCTCAAAGAAGGCAGAATACATTTTGCAAAACAGTAAAGTTTGGCTACCTTTTCTAGAACACACATTTTCTAATGCCCTCCAACCTCCCAACCAAATATATCTCCAACTATTTTTTATGCGAGCTGACTTCCTCAATGTGTATACTCTCTATAACCTCACAGCACACATTCAGTTTAGTCATGGTTACAAACCTCAGTTTTGATATTAGTTTAATTTAACTTTACATCGGTTGTTTTCATATAATACTCAATGAAACTTACTAGCGGTATTCTTAAGTATACTGTTCTGAAACCTTTTTGAACCTTATATCCAGCAGTAATTCCAATGTTTTATTTACGGTAATATTACTATATGGACTATACTGTCTTAGTAATATCTCCCGTGTTTCATGCTATATAGATCTGGCTACTGTGTTGTCATCACTTTATTTGTTAATTTAATGTTTCATCGTTGCTTGTTGACTTCATATTCAATAAAAAGGTTTTTTTAAGTTTGAAGAATAAATTATGCAAAATTTAAATATTTTAAATTTTGTGCATGATGTGTGAGTTAACAAATAAATACAGGATTCAGGTTTCCATGAGCAAGAAAGCCACTTTCCTGAAAACAAGCTTTTAGTTACTGTACTCTGGAGGATACAGATTCCTGAATATTAGAAATATTAGAGAATATTAGAAAAAGTAAATTCCATGCACCTCAATTCAGAATTGGCTTATGCTTCATGAGCTTTTTCAGAGAACTCTTGAGAAATACTCAGTTTTTAAAAGCGTTACAGGCTTTGATTGAAAATCAAAGAGATTTTGGTCGAGTTTTTAAAAGAGCTCCTGTTTCCCATAGGGTGCATGCTACTGTAAGAACCAGCAAGACTGCAGGGATAGAAAATAAGTAGAAGCAGTTTAGAGACGCACCCAAAGGGGTTGTGGACTTTTTTCCCCTAGGCAGACAGTCAAGAAACCATTTTTTTTTAATGTAAAGCTATTTTACAGGATTCCAAAAGATCTTCCATCACCTGTGGGGTTCATCTCCTTCCACTGCCAGCTGTCTTAGATGCCTCTCCATCCCATATGCCTTGCGAGACTCTTTCTGTTCTTTTCACAGGTTCCTCTTTGGAGTGTGAAACATGCCAGTCCTCAGGAAACAGCTGCAGTGGCCCAAAGGAGAATTGTACTGCTCTTGGCCTAGATACCTGTCTCACCCTTGTGGCTGAAGCCACAGTAGGTGGGTAGTATGTATTCTTGGCTCATCCACATCAATGAAAAGACTGTATCTGTGTATCTCCTAAAATATTTTGCAACACGTGCCTATACAAGTATCTTTGGGATGGCATTCGACAACACAAATCATTTTTAAAAGTCACAATAAAAATTCAAGCAGCAGCAAGGGACAAACAACCCACCTATTTTTACCTCTACAAGGTACTCCAAAGACTGCCACATAAACTCGGCGGGCATCTATCTTGCCAAACTTTGTCTTCAATTTAATAAAGTTTGGCTGAATGGGTTTACCAACTTTCCCAAATCTGGAGAATATACATTTGCCTCAACAAAGGGCTGCAGTGTAATAGACTATTTTATAGTTTCCCCTTTATTGGAATCTCATGTTTTAGATTTCACTGTTGGCAATTATATAATTAGGGACCATCTACCACTTACCTTAACTCTCAATGTCAGCCCTTTCACTAGAATCCAATGTTATTTCCAACACCAACCTGACAAGCTCCATCTATTGCCTAGGATCTTATGGAATGATAGTTCTATGAAAAAACGCAACAATTACTCAAATCAAACCTACTTTTAAAGTATAGATCCTCTTTAATTGATGCAAATGAACATTAATCAATGATCATAGTCTATAATGCTTTAACATCTCACATATCTACATCACTGGGCAAAAAACTTGAGAGTGGAAATAGGGGGAGTAGTAGACCTATTAATGTCTGGTTTGATAGGGAATGTAGATACTTAAAAATCCAATTACGCAATGTCTTTAGACAAACAGAAAGTGTGGGGGGGGGAGGCTGTTCCATGAAGCCTCAAACAAATGAACATACATTTGGTGCCAGTTCAGCCTTTCTGAGGAGGAGTCTAAATCCATGGATTTAGAAGGAAGTAGGATTGCACTTTTGGTTACTAAAATCAGAATTTCCATGTTCAGACCTGCCTGCAAATAATCTCCTCCAACTTAATACTACCCCCTAATACCAGTTAGTTAGATAGAGTAGTAAGGAAAAAACCACAGACTTGGCATTTAGTGAAGGGATTATTCTGGGCTCAGATTTATTTAGATGCTGTTTTCCTGTCGTTGGTGGTAAGATTTAAGAATGCTAGAATATCGTGCCTCCACACCCTCTTTGCAGTGAGGTATTTCTTTTCCTCTATTTCCTCTACCTGTACACTAGCATTATGTAATACCAGATCAGTAAGGCACAAAACCACACAACTGTATGAAATGTTCCAGGAAAAAGGAAATCGGCCTGGCTTGCGTGACAAAGACAAGGTTGGAAGAAAACAATATGGAGTGTCTGCCCCAACTAACAAAAAGAAAATAAGGCTGCAAGGGAGAGCAATTTATTTGACCTTTTAGATCCCACTGTGTTTTACAATGGGCATTGTAAGGGTATCTAACAAAATAAAATGAGAATTAAAATAGATGCAACCACGTCATTATGAATTATACATAGTACATATGTGTGGATGCAAATATTTTGTCATGTTAAAATAATTTAAAATAAACTTACAGACTCACAGAAAATTTTTATACGTATATTTACTTCAAATTACATTCTGAGTGTGGTACAATGAGCCTAACATACTCTCTAGAAACTTATATATAGACTCAAAAAAGAACTCAAAATGAAATTATTTATCTTGCACCTATTAACAGCGGTGAGAATTGTGCTCGCAAGGGAATGGAAGAACGAACAGGTACCAACTAAAGGGCAACTGATAAGTAAAATAATTGACGTAGCTGAGATGGACAATCTAACACAAAAAGTTAATGGAAATATGAGTACGTTATTTCAAAATGTTTGGGCACCAGTTTATAAATGGATGGATAAAGAATGACGGGGTGTGAAGGAGGCGGTCTGCTCTGTTGTGTTTGTTTTGTCAGGTAGAGGGTTTTGACGGTGTTAGGGGGAGAAATTGAGGGAGTAAGAGAGTAGGTTGGTGATGGTTATATAGATGTGTACATGTTGATGTTGTTGGTATTTGTATGTCTTTTTGTGTTTGTTTGCTTTGTTCTGGTAGAGTGTGGAAAACTAAATAAAGAAATATTTTTTTTAAAAAAAAAAACATTTCACTCCACCTTTCTGCCCAATGTTTATTTGGCTATTTAAAACATGTCTATGCCACCTTTCTGCCAAAGAAGATAGTGAAGGTGGTAAACATTGAGACATTAAACTGCTTCAGCATTAAAATCTCACAATGTTCAACGAGCATTTATACGACATATATACCACAACAACAATGTAGTCATTTGACATGCTAAAAATTAAAACAAGAAAAAGACGCAAGGGGCTCAGGAGAAAATGATGATGGAGAGAGTAGGTGAGGATGAAATTGGTCAGGAAGGATTTTTTTTCCTTTGCCTCTACTGGGTGTAGG
Source organism: Gekko japonicus (assembly GCF_001447785.1). Taxonomy (NCBI): domain Eukaryota; kingdom Metazoa; phylum Chordata; class Lepidosauria; order Squamata; family Gekkonidae; genus Gekko; species Gekko japonicus. The sequence goes on along the minus strand of NW_015165311.1, from coordinate 62,754 downwards.
GTTGACAGGCCTCTGCTGGAAGCAATGTCATGATATTCTAGCAATTCCCTCAAATGAGACTTCCTGGTGCATTTTCCCCTGCTGCTCTATCGAGCAAACATGGGTGACATAGCAGGATCAGCTTTTCAGCAGGAAGAATCACACCACAAAGAGTTAAGTGGCAACCCAAATTGTGTGGGTTTTTGGGTTTTTTAAAACTTCAAATGACATCTCACCTGAACTTAACCAGGAAATCACTGCAAACTAGAAAAGGTTTAAAGCATCTCACTGATCGGTACATGGGGCCCAAACCTCTCCAGCAACATGCATGTTTGGAAGCAGAGAGGATTCAGTTTGGTCCCTGTCACCTTGCATGGCATCAGCCAATTGAAGGAGCAAGATTCTGCTTTGCTTTACTGTGGCCCCTGCCACACGGCAGGGGAAAAGGCGCTTGAAGGCGCGGCTTTTAAAAGCCGCACCAACGTTGACACGGCGCGGCGGGATCACACGGATCCCCCGGCCGCGCCGCCTTTTCTCCCCGGCGCAATCAAACGCCGGGGAGAAAACACGCCCTAACCGGGGGCCGGCCGAACTGCGCATGTCCGAGCATGCGCAGTTCGGCTCCGGCCCGGGGTTGTGCCGGCGCAAAGGACGCGGTGCGATCAAACGCCTGCTTGCCGCGCCGCGTCCATTTGAACCACCCAAGGTAGGTGGTTCATTTTGCGGCGGTTCTTCCCGGGTTTGGGCCAGTTCGGGTGCGGAAGCAGGATGCTTCCCAGATGTGGTGGTGTGATCGCGCCGGTTTGATCCGGCCCCGAACTGGCCCGCTCCCGGACCAAATCGCCGCGTGTGAACGGGACCTGTATTAGAGAGCCAGTTTGGTGTAGTGGTTAAGTGCGCGCACTCTAATCTGGGGGAACTGGATTTGATTTCCCACTCCTTCACTCGCAGCTGCTGGATGACCTTGGGCAAGCCATAGTTCTGGCTAGGGCTCTTTTTGTAGCAGGAATTCCTTTGCATATTAGGCAACACACCCCTAACGTAGCCAACCCTCCAGAAGCTTACAGTAGCCCCTGTAAGAAGAGCCCTGTAAGCTCTTGGAGGATTGGCTACATTAGGGGTGCGTCACATAATATGCAAAGGAGTTCCTGCTATAAAAAGAGCCCTGCGTGACAGCTGTTCTTGGAAAAGAGCAGTTTTTGTCAGAGCTCTCTCAGCCCCACCTACCTCACAGGGTGTCTGTTGTGGGGAGGGGAAGGGAAAGGAGATTGTAAGCCGCTCTAAGGCTCCAAGAGAAGGGCGGGGTATAAATCCAATCTCTTCTTCTTCTTGTCTTCTTCTCTATTACTGTTCTTTGAATTATCGCCCCCCCCCCACTTCTTACATTTCCTTCTGCTTTAATGGCAAACACATCACCACCTCTTTGAGGTTGTCTTATTTGTTTTTCACCCAACTGAGATAAAGCCCTCATGGACTGAGGCCATCAGGGGATTTTCTTTCCCAAAGGATGAAGAAACAGAATGAAGTGTTGCTATTCTAGAGTCAGTCCGTATTTCCCAAGAGGGAACAGATAAATGTGAATGGGACTGAGAGTTGGGCGATGCCTCCTTTCTTGGGACCCTCCTGTGAAGGCTTTGAGAAGGGTGTATTTATGTCAGTCATCTTGAGTATGGAAATGGAAAGGTGGGACATCAGTTGGATGGATAAACTTGTTGGGATTGCATTTTCTGGGAGCCCTTACCTCTTATATTTGCCTTTTATATCCAGGAGGGCAGACCTCTACTGCCGTTACGAAGAGTTGCTATTCCATGGCTGTCTGTAAGGAACTGAAACCTGGAGCAACGTTCAACTTGGCTGGAGTATCAGGTGCGATCAAAGAAGTGACCTGCAAGGCCCCTTCCTCCTCAGCATCTCTTCTCTTCGCACTCTCAGGACTTCTGCTGCTGAAGGTCCTCTTCTAGCCCACCTCCTGAAGACCTGACTGAGCCTTCATAACCTGTCCTCTGGATCTGATCACCTGGCCTTTCGAAGAGATCAGGCCGCCTCTTGGTTTTAATGAGTAGAACAAATAAAAATCAGTTCAGTTTCGGAAACCTTTAATGGCATAAAAAAATAAAAATGGATTGACAAGGAACAGAAATCTGGAATTGCTCTTATTCTGTTCAGTCAGGGAGGGGAGGGTCGAAGGGAGTAAGAACTGGTTGTCCATAAATCTAATTGCACTGACGCCAGAAGAGAAGTTGGCATAAATTCAAAACCAGATGACATTTTAAGGAGCTCTAAGCTACCTTAATTATATTTAGATGTCATAATTTTGTTCTTCTGCTAGGTCAGACCTCCAGCATCACAGAAAACTATGCCAGCGGCAGGTTTGCTGTACCTCAGTGAGAGACGTTTTCCAAGCAAGATCAGTATTTGGACATTCTACTCCTGGTATTTTATCCTAGGGACTGTTGCACTCGAATGATGGGCACGGCCATCTTCTCGGTGTCTAAGATCAAGTTCTGTCTTTAGATTATTCCCACCAAGGTTGGGCTGAAGAATCTGGTGCACTCACATAAATCCCTTAATGAAACTGTGCTTTTGAATCAAAACACACAGCTTCATTATATACACATTTCAGAATAATTTAAGGGAGGGAAAGAAGGTTGCCAGGGGTAACTGTTAGGAGACACCTGGCCCAAATCAGATTAGCTGTCAGATGCACTGAATCTTGGCTCCTCTCCTGGGTCTGAGACAGCTTCAACTGCCCACACCACCAAGAATATCATGGAACTTTATGGAACAAAATCATTCTGGTCTCAGAAACTGTAGTATTATCTAATACTACAATTCCCAGGATTCTTTGGGAGAAGCTAAGGTGGCCAAAGAGGTGTAAACAGGCTGCAGAGTCCGCAGTGGCGGGACTGGCAGGACCCGCGCCGGACCCTCGGCGTACCCAGGAAGACGGAACTCCCTGGGGAGGGGGTTCGTGGGGCAACGAGGGTTGCAGCCGCCATATGGGACAGATCACAGGTGGACAACCAGGAGCCCTTGGAAGGCCCACCCCACTCCCTCCATGGAGAAAGACGGTGGAGAAAAGGGCGGAGACGGGCTCATCTCCTCAGCCGCCAACGCAAGGGGGATGCGCACGGTCCCGAGTGCGAGGTGCCTGGAGAAGTCCGGTCTTGCCCAAGGGAGAATGGTTGGAGACACTGCAGCAGACAGCGTCAGGCTCCTTAGGCTCACCAGAAGTGGCCACTCCCCTATACCTGACTCATGGCGAGATTCAGGGGGAATCACAAGGGGGCGGGACTAGGAGAGAAACACACCATAGGGCCGATAAAGGAGGTGACGGGCAGGTTAAGGAAGCAGTAAGAGTACTGGGAAGGGAAAGGGGGGTGTTACCAAGGGACGCGAGGAGGATAAAAGGAGTGAAGCAAGGAGAGTCAAGGAGGATATTAGAGGTGACTGGCTAGGCAAGCGAGAGAGACGGAGACGCGGCTGTCGACCCCGAGGAAGGTAACTCGAAGAGTGACGAAACTCCTCGACCCTTTCATGTCTGAGGCACTCGCTTCCCGCCGGAGCCCTCAGCCAACACGGCGAGTGTTCCTCCAAGGCCAGGGGACACCCCAGGGCACGACACAGGCTATAAATTTGAAATACATTGAAATATATGGAATAGTTTAGAGAGATCAGGTTTAGAGAAAAACAGACCTTAAAGAAGTTGTAAATGCCTGGAGAACCTTCCTGAGAGCCTGTGGCTCAGTGGTAGGGCATGTACTTTGCACACAGAAGGTCCCAGTTTCAATCTCTGGTATCTCCAATTAAAGGATCACGGGTAGGAGGTTTTGAGAAAGGTGAACTCTGAAGAGCTGCTGCTAATCAGATGAGATAAGACTGAACAAAATCGACCAACGATCTGACATGGTTTACAGCAGCATCACATAGAGAGAACCCTTGGCTCAGCAGTAGAGAATCTGCTCTATATGAAGGGAATTACAATTTCAATGTTACACCAATTTTCAAAAGGGAGTCTACAGGGGGACTGAGAAATTATAGGCCTTTCCCAGGCAAATAAGCAGAAAATATAATTATTAGGCAGATTTAAAAAAACAACAACAAAGCCTGGTGAGGGAAAACTAGCATAGCTCCTGCAAAGGTCAAGTCCTGCTTTGCCAACTTCCTGTAGTTCTTTGAGAAAACAAACAAACAAACAAACATGTAGATAATGGTGAGCTTGTAGACATTATCTACTCGGCGTTTCAAAAGGCTTTTGCCAAGGTAGCTCAGGAAAGATAACCTGAGTAAGCTTATCAGGCGTGGGATAAGAGGACAGGTCCTTTCATGGATTAAAAGCCGGTTAAATGAAAGGAACCAGAGAGCTAGAATGAAAGGACAGTTCTCTCGAAGGAGGGAAGTAGTCAGTGGGATCCTACAAGGATTGATAATGGGCTCTGGTGCTATTAAAGGACATCCACTTAGCCTAAACCAGGGCCAGGGTACCCCCCCCACCTCGACCCCAGCCTGGTGGAACATGCTCCCATCTCCCTGTGGGACCTATTACCGTTTCACGGGGCCTGAAAAATGGAGCTGTTCCACCAGACTTTCAGTTGAGGTGGTGGGCGCCCAATTATTTGGCCTCCCTTCCTGAAGCTCTCCAACTATCTGCTGCCCACATTAATAAGATCTCTACTGCCACAGGAGGTGGCAGTGGCTAAAAGCATGGACGGCTTCAAGAGGGAATTAGATAAGTATATGGAGCAGAGGTCCATCAGTGGCTATTAGCCACAAGGTATAGATAGGTGCTTTCAGTCTGGGGCAAGGGATGCTCTGTATTCTTGGTGCTTGGAGGGCGAGGTCAATAGTGGGCTTCTAGTGTCCTGGCCCCACTGGTGGACCTCCTGATGGCACCTGGTATTTTTGGCCACTGTGTGACAGAGTGTTGGATTGGATGGGCCATTGGCCTGATCCAACATTGGTTTCTCTTATGTTCTTATGTACTGCTCCTCGGTTCATGGCCTAGTCACTTCCAGCCATTTAGGATTGTTGAACCTTATTTATTTCTTGTAGTACCCACCTTTTTAATTAATTGTTTTAATTATTTATTTGTCACAGTTGTTTTTAATTACTTTGTCACTTTACTGTTGTGACCCGACCTGAGTCCACTTGTGGGGAGGACAGGATATAAATTGAAGCAAACAAATAAACAATGGTTTAGAACTGGAGGTGAGCAATGTAGTGGCCAGGTTTGTAGATGACACAAAATTATTCTGGTTGGTGAAAACCAAAGCTGACTTTGAAGAGCTCCAATAGGACCTTCGCAAAGTGGGTGAGAGGGCAACAATTGGCAAATGAAGGTCAGTGTTGGTAAATGTAAAGTAATGCACATTGGGACAAAACATCCTTCAAGTATAGGCTAACGGGGTCTGAACTAAGAGGGAAAAGATCTCCGGGCCAGAGAGGATAGCTCAGTGAAAATGATGACCCAGTGTGCTGCAGTGATGGAAAAGACAAGCTGGGACGGGGAAAGAAAAACAGCCAATATTATAATCCCCCTGTATCAGTCTATGGTGTGGCCCCATTTGGAGCACTGTGTTGAGTTCTGGTGACCATATCTCAAAAAGGATATTGCAGAACTAGAAAAAGTACAGGAGATGGCATCCCAGATAATTAAGGGGTCAGAGCACCTTCCCTGTGAGGCTAGGGGTGCCAGATCCATCTTGGCAACAGGCTGGGGATGGGAGGGACTTACCAAGACCAGCAGTGAGACCCAGCCAAAGTACAATAATGTGTGTACATTGCTGCCCGCGTGACTCAGAAGTGATATCATCACTTCTGGGATGTTGGGTGATGCTCTGCTATTTGGGCAAAACCTCTATGGTATATTTGACTTCTACCATAGAGTTTTTGCCCAAATACCAGAGCATCGCCCTGATGTCCCAGACATGATCATGTCACTTCCGGGCCACGTGGGCTGTGATGTAGATATGTCACTGCATGTCAGATGGATCTCTCTGTTTTTTAGAGTGAGGTTCCCCCCCACACACCAGCCAGCTGATCAGCAGTGTAGAGGCAGGGCCTGGCAGAGGGGGACCCCTGTCTGGAAACCCCAGGTAAGGAAAGGCTGAAGCATCAGATCTTTTCACTTTAGAAAATACATAACTGTGAGGGGACATGACAAAGGTTTTTACAATTGTGCCCAGGGTAGAGAGGGTAGACAGAGTGTCCACTTTCTCCCCCCTCCCAAAGTACTAGAATCCAGGAGCACCTAGTGAAAAGGATGGGCAGTAACTGCAAGGCAGACAAAAGGAAATACTTCTTTACTCTCTCAGCCCCACCTACCTCACAGAGTGACTGTTGTGGGGAGAGGAAGGGAAGGCAATTGTAAGCTGATTTGAGACTCCTTAGGGTAGAGAAAAGCAGCATATGAAAACCAGCTGGGGGATAGGGGGTGTTTTTATAGCTGAAAGCTATCGCCCCCAACAGGCTGACATCAGCAGAAGTGACATTGCTTGCCATGCCTATGTCACCCGGAAGTGACATAGGCACGTTGGGAGCAAAGCTCTGGTTTTGGGGCAAAACTCTGTGATAAAATCATCCTGAAACCACAGAGTTTTGCCGAAAACCCCCCAGAGCATTGCCCCCGGCATGCCCAGATCACTTCCAAGTGAAGTAGGCACATCACCTGTCATTGCTGCTGGGGGCATGGATTCCCTCCTGCCAGCCAGGTGGCTGGCAGTGGGCAGGAGCCCACAAATACCAGGGGAATTCCTGCCCCCAACTGGGGAGAGAGCGACCCTGTCACCCGGATGACCCTAGCAGGAATTCATGTGGGGCCTCATGCATAGTTCCGGGTGTACACTGGATCCCCTGGGAAAAAACCTCATCCCCCCCCCATTTTTAAACTGTTTATTAAGAGGAAGTATAACATATCAAGAAATATAATAACTGCAAAACAGTATACAACTGTCCTGAAAATCCAAAATTACAACCAACCAGTTAGTCATCAATACAGATTTTTACAACATACATCAACAGTAAAAACAAACTTAAGTTAGTACTAAATCCGATCACCTATACATAGATGCTATATGAGCTATGAATCCCATAGAATTGAGTCAAGTTTAAAATATAACATCTTCAGGAGTCCGCTGCTCTGATTCACAAGAGGAGTCTCGACAGTAAGGTGGAGTGTAGCCATGTGTAATAACTCGTCCTAGAAGGAAGCACATTATTTTCAGCCATGAAGTCAAGTACAGGGAACCAGGTACGTACAAATTTATCATATGTTTTGCTGGAACTGTTTTGTGCTCGGTCCACAATATTAGAGATCGTATTCGGGAGAGAGGTGTGCTCATGCTTCAGCTGTGAGAAGCCTCTGCCTTCCTCCTCTGCAGACAGCGAGATAAATGACCTTAAACAAATGTAAATAGCTTTTGAAAGAGCTGCCAAATGAGCCACATAGAGATTAAAGTATCAGAGAACAGCGTGGAGTGAAATTTTTTCCAGCAAACTTTGACAGGGAAGCAGTTTTTGAGCTTACAATTAGAAAGCGTACTGGAGAGGTCTCTCGGAATGGCATCCACGCTGAAAGCCTTATCAGAGCTGATGGCACAGTTTCAAAGCTTAATGATTGACTCCCAAGAGAAGATAAGAACAGCAATTGGCCAGGTCAAACAAGAGGTGAGTGTAATGCACTCAGAAATAAAAGGAATTAAGCAATTGGCTATACAAGTGGATGCTTTAGCAAGAGAAAATAGAGATGAGATCAACCAGCTGAAGAAACAAACTATGGAATTATCTGATAGAAGCAGGAGGGTGAATTTAATTATATACGGCATTTCAGAAGAGATTGCCCCAAATCAACTAGAGAAATGTATTATACACTGGCTATCTGAACAGGGAATAGAGCTTGATGAAGCTCAGGTGCAGTGGGCCCACAGACTACAGGGAAAACGGAGAGGGGGGCAGCCATGCCCAGTAATAATTAAATTTGCAAGGGAAAAATTACAGCATCAAATATTTCTTGCTTTAAAGAAAAATAAGGAGCTGAAGTTTAAGGGAAAGAAAGTCTTTATAAGACAAGACTTTTGCCAAGAAACCTTAAAGAGGAAAAGCCAAATGAAGCCATACGCTGAGAAATTGTTTCAGAATAAAATACAATTTACTTGGGCTTATCCAGCTTCAATAGTGATTTTTGAAGAGGGGAAGAGGTTGCTTGCAAGGAACCCAGAAGAAGCTGCAAAATTACTAGGAAAGTTTGGAATTGACCCAAGCACAGTAGAGTCCCAGGCTGAGATGGAGGAAATTCTGGCGCTGGAGGGAGAAGAGGAAGAGGATGCTCATACACATCAGGAGAAATGACAAAGAAGTCTCACTTAAGCTCAGGTAAAGGAAAGTATACATAGGTCTAGTGGTTATAATAAAATGAAATAATTATAAACGAAGGAGGGGGGAGGATGTGCACACCCCAAGGTATAGGGAGAGGGATGAGTTATCCTCCCCAGCAACGAGCCCTATACCAGGGGAAGGAGGGAGGGGGTGGAGGTCAAGAGGGATGGGGAAGATGGGGGAAAATAAATAAAGTTAATGATAAGCCAGGAACAGAGGGAATCCTAAAATTAAAAGAATATGTGTAGATTGCTGAGGTTGCTTTCACTGAACATCAATGGTTTGAGATCGGAACTTAAGAGGTCTAGACTCACTAGATTTGCAAAACAACACGATACAGATATTATGTGTTTACAAGAAACACATAAAGCGAGAAAGGACAATAGACCATTACTTAATGACCCGGAATGGCAAGTATTAGCTGAAGCGAGAAGTACAGCTAAAGCGAGAGGGGTGGCTATCCTGGTACGTAAAAGGAATGATAATAAATTAATAGAAGCGTTAAGAGATGGAGAAGGAAGGTACCTGTTGGTTAAAGGTACATTTCAAAATAAGAAAATAACACTGATAAATATTTACGCCCCAAACAAGGGACAGATTTTTTTTGGGTAAAAAAAATAAACAAAGATGCAGAGGTTCATTGAGGGAGAAGTGATTGTGGCAGGAGACTATAATATTGAAGTATCAAAAGAAAAAATAATTAGGTGGGAAAAAATGGGATCTAATAGAAGCATCCCCCTCATGAATCACTGCCTTGTCGTGGCGAGGGGGCTTGCGCGGTTCGATGAAGGTGTGGGCTATGCCGTGAGGGGCCACCCAAGACGGACAGGCCACAGCAGAGAACTCAGACCAAGTGTGATCCACTGGAGAAGGAAATGGCAACCCACTCCAGTATCTTTGCCAAGAAAACCCCATGGACAGTAACAAAAGGCTAAAAGATATGACGCCAGAAGATGAGCCCCTCAGGTCAGAAGGTGTCCAACATGCTACTGAGGAAGAGCAGAGGGCAAGTACAAGTAACCCCAGAAAGAATGAAGCGGCTGGGCCAAAGCCGAAAGGACGCTCGGTTGTGTGTAACAAAAGGCTAAAAGATATGACGCCGGAAGATGAACCCCTCAGGTCGGAAGGTGTCCAATATGCTACTGAGGAAGAACAGAGGGCAAGTACAAGTAACCCCAAAAAGAGTGAAGCGGCTGGGCCAAAGCCTAAAGGACGCTCAGTTGTGGATGTGTCTGACGGTGAAAGGAAAGTCCAATGCTGCAAAGAACAATATTGCATAGGAACCTGGAATGTAAGATCTATGAATCAAGGTAAGCTTGACGTGGTCAAAAATGTGATGGCAAGACTGAACATCGACATCTTGGGAATC
>NW_015165311.1:52830-52983 GCF_001447785.1 Gekko japonicus | reverse complement strand
TGCAGAAGAGGATGAAGTGGACTGGTTCTATGATGACCTACAACACCTCCTAGAACTAACACCAAAAAATGATGTCCTCATCATCATAGGGGACTGGAATGCTAAAGCAGGCAGTCAAAAGGTAACCGGAATAACAGACAAGTTTGGCCTTGG
>NW_015165311.1:31589-48624 GCF_001447785.1 Gekko japonicus | reverse complement strand
AAAGAAGGGATTAAAGAAATAAAAGTCATATTAGAAGACTTTGAAGCGTTATCAGGGTTAAGAATCAATATAGGGAAATCGGAGATAATGTATTGTAATGTGGATCGGGAGGAAAGGAAGGAAATTAACAGATTAACTAAAATGGGAATGGGAGCCACAAAACTTAAATATTTGGGAATAGAAATTTATAGGAATATAAATAAGTTAGTGGAGAAAAACTATAAAAAAGTATGGCAGAAGATAATGAGAGAAATGAAGGAGTGGAAGAGGAGAACTCTAAATATAACAGCTAGAATTAAAAGTGTCAAGATGTTTTGGATACCAAAACTTTTATATTTATTTCAAACAATACCATTAACAATTAACAAGCAAAGCATAGATATTTGGAATACAAAAATAAGGGAATGGATTTTTGGAAGTAAAAAATATAGAATAGCAAAAAAGTTGGTATATAACCATAGTTCAGAATTAGGGTGGGGAGTACCGGACATAACAAGTTATTATGAGGCCTTTCAGCTAAAAGCACTATTGGATATAGAAGAAGGAAGAAACCAGAAATGGGTTAGATTTGAAAATGAGGCAAATAAAGGAGTAGGAAGATTTGGTATCTTTACAAGTAAACAGATTAAAGATTATAAAATGAAGATGGGTCCTAGGGAAAGCACTTTGGTAGTCTGGAGGAAGTGGCAAACAAAATGGCTAACAAGAACATCTAAATGGGCACCACTTGAAACACTAGAAGAGGAAGGTGAAGATCATAGATGGTGGGATTTACTTAAACAAAAAGGGTATAGTAGAATACAGGATATGCTGACCACAAACACTTTAAAGCCACTGCGGGTCATAGAAGCGAAAGTAGGGGCAAAGTATTGGTTAAAGGTAGCAGGTCTATATACAAAGATAAAAAAATAATGGAAAATAATAATATGGATATAGAAGAACCAATAGAAGAGATATATGAATTAATGAGGGAAACCAAAAAAGGAATAGTGGGACCAATATATAAGAAAATGGTCTCAGACAAAGAAGGAGTTATAGGACAGCTACAAGGGAAATGGAGCACAGAAACCCAAATAACAGAGCAGAAAGCAGGAAAGTTAATGGAAGGAATTAAGAGAATAAAAATGCATAAATTTAGAGAAATGGAATTAAAATTCTATACCAAATGGTGCAGAACTCTGGCCACCCTAGCAAATATGTTCCCAGGTTTAAGTCCAAACTGTTGGCACTGTAAAAGTGTGAAAGGATGGTATTCACATATGTGGTGGGAATGCCCAGAGGCTAAAAAATTATGGAATAAAATACTAAAAGTCATAAATAAGCTTTTTAAGGTGAAGCTAAATATAGATTTTGAGCTAATAACTATAGGTACTCTAGGCAGTGAGAAAATAGAGAAAAATCTTGTGTTCATTTGAAAGGGGTGTATTTCTCTTCTTCGCCTGTTTTTCTTTCTTTTGTCTTGCTTCAGCTCTGTTTTATCTGTACTTTCTTGCTGTTGGTGTTCTTCTTCATTCGATAAGGAGGAGCCAGAGCAAGACAAACATGAATAAGCAAAAATTGAAGTTAATATCAATTAATATAAATGGCTTAAACTCACCACAGAAAAGATCAAGAATATTCCATCAATTACGAAAAATTAACGCAGAAGTGATATGTCTGCAAGAGACACATATTTTAAAAGATGACCAACATCTCTTACAAACGAGAAAATTGGGAAAGTCATTCGTTGCAGCTGATATAAAAAAAACGAGGAGTGGTAATTTATGCCAAAGAAAATTTATTACCGGAGTATGGGCGAATTGTAATAATCCAAATCCAAAAACAGAATAAAAAGATGCTTATAGTAAATATATCTGTACCTAATGAAAATCAGGGAAACTTTTACCAAGTGGTCAAGGAAATAATTGCCAGACAAACATTTGATGAAATTTGTTTAATGGGAGATTTTAATGCGGTCTTTGACAGAACAATTGATAGGGAAAACTTACATAAAAATATAAACAAGGAAATTAACTCCCTTAATCATTCATGGAAATGCTTGAGGAATTTTGTCTAGTTGATGTATGGAGAGTCAGAAACAAAGATAAAAAAGAATTTACCTTTTATTCCAATCGACACAAATTATGGTCCAGGTTGGACATGATTTGGACTTCAACAGGACTACTTAATGAAATTTGGGAGGTAGAGATTCTGCCAGCAACGTTTGCTGACCATAACCCCATTATGCTAACTTTAACAGATGTAGCAAAAAGACAACGGTGGGCCCTAAATACGTTTTTACTTAAGAATAAAAAATTTATAACTGAGTCAAAAGTGGAATTTCAATATTTTTTTTAAGGAAAACATACAGCCTGACGTCCCATCGAAACCATCTGGGATGCATTTAAGGCCTGGGCCAGGGGATGGTTCATTCGACAAAATGCTTGGGAAAAAAAGAAGCAAAATGAAAAATTTGGACAGATACGAGAAAAAATAAAGGAGGAAGAAGCTAATATGAAGACGTCAGGAGCAAATATACAAACGATTATAAATAAAATTAAAACTCTGCAACATCAGCTAAATTGTGTTTTAATACATGAGATAGCAAAAAAAAATCAGCTATACAAGACAATTTTATTTTGAGAATGTGAATAAGCCTACAAGGTGGCTTGCTTATAAAATAAGAACAGAATGAGACAAGAAGACAATAAGGAGCCTGAAAAATGAAAAGGGAGAAGAAAAATATACTTTAAAGGATTTAAAAGACGTTGTGGAGCAATATTATAAGAAACTATATCAAAGAGAAGAAATTCATCCAGATAAGTTAAATCTTTTTTTTGAGGAAAAGATAGAAAGGAAATTTTCAGAAGATCAAAAAAGAACATTAAATGAAGCAATTTCTATGTCCGAAATAGTGGAGGCAATAAGTATCTTGGAAAAACCCCTGGTCCCGACGGAAACCCGTCAGAATTTTATAAAGTTTATGAAGATGAGGTGATATTACCTCTGAAGAAAGTAATAGCAAATATTAGGGAGAAAGGCTTGATGCCAGAATCATGGAAGCAAGCTCAAATTATTTTAATTCATAAACAAGGAACAGAATTTAATGAAGTGAAAAACTTTAAGCCAATATCCCTTCTCAACATAGATTACAAAATATACGCATATATACTAGCAACTAGATTAAAAAGAATACTGCAACAAGTTATTCATAGAGATCAGGCGGGGTTCTTGCCAAAGAGGAAAATAAAAAATAACGTAAGAATGATACTAAACACACGGGAATTTTTTTAGCAACACCTGGAAAAAAGTATGGCCCTGATATTTATCGATGCTGAGAAAGCATGTGATAATTTAAATTGGAATTTCTGGTTGGAAAAATTAAATAGATGGGAGGCAGGTGAAGATTTTTTGAAAATGATTAAAGCAATCTATGATAAACCATCAGCCAAGATACTAATAAACGATGATTTAACACGGGAGATAGAAATTTTAAAAGGTACAAGGCAAGGTTGCCCCTTGTCCCCTCCGTTGTTTATCTTCGTATTAGAAACTCTGCTACAACAAGTGCGAAATAATGAGGAAATTAAAGGTTTACAGGTAAAAGACGAACAATTTAAGGTACAAGCTTTTGCCGATGATATGGCATTTATATTGGAAGAACCGGAACATTCATTAGAACAATTACTGAAAGTATTACAAGAATACGGTGAAGTTGCAGGCCTCAAGGTAAACCAAACCAAAACAAAAATAATCTTAAAACATTGCGATGAAAAAGTGAAAAGTACATGACATGTCAGGTTTTGAAATCTGTAAAAAAGTTAAATATTTGGGAATTTTTTTTAACGAATAGATGTTGCTCCCTATATAATGATAACTATCAAAAATTATTGACAGAAATAAAGAAGGACTTAAATAGATGGAACCCATTGCAATTATCACTGTTTGGCAGAATTGCAATGGTAAAAATGAATGTGCTCCCATGTATTTTGTATCTTTTCCAAACAATCCCTATTTTAAGGAATCAAGTTTTCTTTAAAGATATTGAAAAATTATTAAAAGATTTTATTTGGCAGCACAACAACCTAGGATTAAATTAAAATACCTGCAAGAGAAGAAAGAGAGAGGAGGTTTAGCCCTACCGGATTGGGCTCTTTATTATAGAGCCGCAACTATGGTATGGTTAAGAGACTGGGTTAACCTAGAAGATGAAAGAATCTTAAAACTTGAAGGACACGACTTAAGGATGGGCTGGCATGCATACCTGTGGTATAACCAAGCCTCAGTCCATAGTTATTTTAAGTAGCACACTATAAGAGGGGCACCATATAAAGTATGGGAAGAAATAAAGAAAAGATATTATATAAAATTTCCACGCTGAATTTCACCTATTGAAAAGAAAATTGGAAAGAATTGTTGGAAGTGCAAATATAGTGATGGAACATACTTCCACCTATGGTGGGTATGTAACAAAGCAAAAAAATTCTGGAAGATGGTAAAGGAAATGACTGATGAGATACTGAATAAGACTATACCTCTAACACCTGAATGCCTTTTATTAAATTTTATACGAGATACGTTTAAGAAGAATGAAACTTATTTAGTGATGCAGATCATTACAGCAGCCAGAATTTCGTATGCTAGTAAGTGGAAAAATTAGGAAACCCCTACTAGAGAAGATGTGATTGCCAAAATATTAGATGTGGCGGAGATGGAGAAAATAACATTTATTTTACAAGATAAAGGATATGAAAATTTTGATAACTATAGATTCCAAGATGGCGGCTGAGGCAGACGTTTGATACCGAGCTCCGCGTTTTATCTACTGCTTTTACTTACTGTTTTGTTATTCCTGGAAATTGGAAGCTGGAAGGAGGTTGAGGTGGACAGCCCTTTTTTTCCTCTGCACAGTGAGACTGTCTTATCCTTTTTTATCTAACTGCAGCAATTGTTTTAGCTGGCTAGGATATCATACTGTGAACTTGTGCTAGCTGCAAACAGTATCTAGTGAGGTTTTTTAGCCTCCCTGGTGCAGTATCTAGTGAGGTTCTTTAGCCTCCCTGGTGCTGATAAGCTTTTATTTTGCCTAAATAGAGTGAAAAGCCAAGTATTTTATGACTTCAAGGTCGGGAGCTACTAAAAGGAGGAGAGAAAGAGATGAGGAAGGAGAGGTGGCAGAGAAAGAAGATGGTTTTAAATTTCCAGCAAATAAACAAACAAAAATTTGTGATTTTTTTGAAAACTCTGTTATCTATAATGTGCCAGTTGTTAATTATTTTGCTCCTCTGGCCGAAAGACATGAGACCCCGGAGCCAGCCCCTGACTCATCTGTCGCTGCTAGCTGTGAAATATGGCAGAAAGAACTTTTGGAGTTGCAAGCCCCTAGAGAAGAAATGGCTGGAGAGTCAGGCACAATAATTAGCAAGTATGCAGATCTTACGGCGATAAATATTGGTTCAATTTTTATAGGTGGTTGAATGAGAGAAATTAGCTCAGTTTGGTTTAATATGATTGGAATGACTATGAATAAATACTTGTAAATATAAAATAGAATAGCATTCAATGGTTATGGTAATTAAGGTATGATAGTAGAAAGTATATATTCTGAGAAGAGTTGGAACCTGTCTGCAATCAGATTTTGCCAATGAAGTTGGAATTTGTATGTGTGTGTTTTCTTTCTGTGTGTCTTTTTCTTTTTCTTTTTTTTTGTTCATGTTTGTTTCTGTGTGTGTGTTTAATGTATTAAATACAAATAAAGAGATATCTGAAAAACCAAAAAAAAAAGAAAGAAAGAAAAAAGAAAATAGAGAAAAATAGTCAAGATCTATTGAGAGCAATTATATTAGCTCGGAAAGCAGTAATAGCACTAGGATGGAAAGATAAAAGCAAATGGACGGAAAAAACTTGGCATAACTATTTGTTCGATTTTGTCCAATCAGACATAGCAGCTACATTGAAACAAGACCTGCCATGGGAAGATAGGACAAAAAGGATTAAGAAGAAATGGTTGCTTTACCTGCATTGGATTAAGGAAGAAAGGAAGAAAGACGTCCGGTGGAAGCTGCAAGCCTTGTGTTCCTGGCTGGAAGAGAAAGACTAGACTGAGGGGGGAGGGAGGGGCAGAAAATGTGGGAGCTATTTAAATGAATAATGGAACAATATAATCTATGAGTTAAATAACCAATAAAAATATTCTATTTAAAAAAATAGAGATCTTATTCATCACGAACTGATCCCAGATCTTGTCATACCAGGATGACAGTGTTGGAGATGTTGGAGATTTCCAGTTTGCCGCAATCGTGAGCCTGGCAGCCGCAAGAAGAACAGAAGTAAGGGTCTTTTTGGAGTCATCCCACAATGAAGAGTCCCAGAGATTAAGCAATGAGAGTTCTGGCGTGACATGAAGTGTTTGCTGTGTAATGCTGTTAATTTGAGAGATTATTTCCTTCCAGAATTGCTGAATAGTAGGCCTGTTGCCACATAAAAATTTTGGACTGGCTGCTACGAAGAAATTAAGTTATTGGCTTGCTCCTATTCTAGTATATGCAATGGAACTGAAAGTAAATCTAAAATTATTTTAGTTAAAAGTGATAACAAAATTATTACATTCAGCTTCATGGTTGTTTCTACTCCTCAAAACTATGCTTTTTACAGGATAATTTACTATGAAGAAAACACCTTCCAACTTTTATAAGATTACTCATGAGGAAGATAGCTGAAATGAGTGTAAAAACCAGTGTACTCATCGAGAAAAGAGAAAATGAATATGTTGGACTCTGTTGAGAAAATGAATAAGTTGGACTCTGTTTTACTGCAAAATGTCTACAGAATTTATTAAATGTGTCATTGTCATTTTATCACAGTGGTTTCTTGTTTGTTGGCATTCCCTTCCACCAGCAGCAAGTCTAAGAGTCTGTCAAAGTCTTTGTACTGCACCGTGAACTTGCCACACCCCCTGATGGCCACTGGGTTCTTTTGAAAGTCCCACAGCATTAAGCTCCATGGCTACTGAAGGAGGGTTCCCCCCCCCCAAGGGCAGAGTTTCTGCAGGGTTTCCGCAGAGATTATCAAGAAGGATGAACCAGTGTCCAATTCCATTTTACACAGGGACCCCTCTATTAACACTGTAACATGCATTTTGTTGAGGGTGTCAGGGGGCAAGTTCAGTACCTGGTGCTGTTGGTGGTTGGTGATCGGGGTGTGTAGGTCCATTGCTTCCTGGTGAGCGGTGGACCTTCAATGCATTCGCAGGGAGTGGCAGACACAGGCAAGATGGCCAGCTTTACCACAGGTCCAGCAGATTGCATCGCGGAAATGGCAGGATCGGTGCTTGTGATCCTCTCCTCAGCTGGCACAGGGCGTAGGAGTGGTGGTCTTGACAGGTGCTAGCACTGAGGGTCGTGTGGCTGGCTTGTATGGTTCAGGTTGCACTGGCCACCACACCTGGTGCATTTCCTTTTGGTCCGAGATGTCAGTCTTGGGCGTAGGTGGCCTGGTGTGCGGTGGAGGCCTTATGATCCCGTTGGGATTTCTCAAAGGTGGTAGCTGCCCAGAGTGCCTTGTCGATTTTGGGGTCCTCCAGGCCGACGAGCTTCCTCCTTAGTTTCAGTTCCCGGACCTCCCAGATGAACTGGTTCAGGAGGGTGTCTTTGATGACCGGGAACTCGCAATCGATGGCCAGTCATTGGAAGTCAGCTAAGAACGCACGCCGTGTGCGTCATAAAGTCCATTTGCATCACCATTTTGGAGGGCTTTGGCACGAAATGATCCGTCAAGGCTTTCACTAGTTCGTTGTAGGTGGCCACTTCCAGGGTGTTTGGGGTGATGAGGTCCTGGACCAAGTAGATCGTCATGACCCCCACAGGTGCTTAGCAGCCAGGATTTCTTCAGCTCGGCATCTTCGGTTTTCTGGATCTTAAAAAAATGTTTCAGCTGTTCGACCCAGGCTTCCCAGAGTTCGGGATGTGTTGGGTCATAGGTGGATATCTGTCCCGGAGTGGCAGCCATGACTCAAGGAGCTGGAGCGGTGTGGGGTGTGGTGTCCTGGGGATTGGTGCATGGTGCGGTGCTCTCTGCTGCGGAGTCGAAGTCAGGTTCACCCATCGGGATCCCATCCTTGTTGCCAGTATAAAGTACTGAGACTGATGCATGGAGGAGTGATTTCAGCTCATACTTTATTAGTTTAGATGGAGAACTTGAGATACATGTGGGACCCGAAGGTCCGCTTATATTCCTGTTCCAACCACACCCAACACACACACACACTCCCGTGATAAGTTATTTACACAGTCATTGTTCCTCATTGGTTCCTGTTAGGATCCGGACTGGTCGATAGGCTAGTCCTAGGATCCTTTGCTTCTATTGTTGTGGATGTGAAGCTCGGCTTGTTCACATGGCCATGTGTGAGCCCAACCACGTGTGCCATCTCGCTTGATACACAACAGGCAGCTTGATAAATAGTCCTTCTGAGCCCAGAGGGCCAATTCACAAAGGAGGGGAGGTCTTCTTTTGCTGGAAGAAAACACTACCACTGCTAAAAGGATAGAGAGCCCTGCCCCCTGAAACTTCCCACAACAGCCTGTGCCAACTGCCTAAAGGAAAGATCTATGAGCCGACCGTGAGAATGGATTATCGAATAATGCCCGCTATTGTTGAATAACAATAATGAGCACTAGCACTTTATAATGTTCGTTGGTTTTAGAAGGTTTGAGGACTGTTTTAACTATTACTCATGTATCTTATGTAAGCCTGAAAGGAATGCAATAACAGTCCATGACTGGCCCATAACTGACATGAATCGAGGTGTTCTGTCACCAAGCTTTTTCCTCAGCTAAGAAATATCTGAAATTAGCATTTGCTCACTTTAACAGCCTTGCCCTGCATATGGTTGAATAAGAATTTGTTTTCAAATAGCCAATTCACAGATTCCATGAGGACTTCAGAACACACCTGTGCTGGGCAGTCTGGGTTTCCCTAGTCTACGCGGGTCTGATTCAGACTGAGACCACGGCACCTTCAGAGAAGGGAACCCTCTGCCTCTCCCCTGGTCTGTTTCCCTGACCTGAACCTGCTCTGGGGAGCCACTGTTTGCCCTTTTGGAGAATGTGATCTTGGAAGCAAAGAAACCCTGACACTGAAGTGAAAAATATTTCCAACACAATGCCATCTGGTATACTAAAATGGTCCCTGCAAAGCTGTAGATTTCTCATTGCTGGAGGGCACCTTTGAATATCAGCCATTGTTTTTAAAAATTGGACCACAGAGATTTGTCTTCAGATGACATGGAATTCACTGCTGCAGGAAGTGGCGGTTGCTACAATCATACACAACTTCAAGAGGAGATTGGATAAACATATGGAGCAGAGGTCCACCAGTGGCTATTTGCCATAAGGTATAAATGCAACACTCTGTCTTGGGGCAGTGATGCTGTGTGTTCTTAGTGCTTGGGGGGCAACAGCATTTTGGGGTTCTGGCCCCACTGTTGGCCCCTGGGTTTTGGCCACTGTGTGACACAGAGGGTGCATTCAGATGGGGCATTTTAGCCAGCATAAACTGCTCCAGTTGGAACCAGAGCAGTTTGATCCAGAAGAAATGTGATCACACTTACCTCCTGACTGCGCAGCACATCGTGATATGCCCGTCCACACTTCAGGCACTCAGCAGAGTGCATCGGCGGTTTAATTTTTTTTTTACACAGTTTGCACATGCGCATAGGCAGGCTTCCTTATAATGAAGATCTTTGCACAGGAGCAGAACAACCCAACCCGGAAAGCATGCCTTGAAGCGAAGAGGTCCCTTTAAATTTTTTCTCTGAAACTGGTCTCTGTGAGGTCCTGGACTTGTCTAAAGCCTTACACTAGGCACCTTTTTAAAAATTATTATTAATGATGGGGTGAAGCTTCACTCAGGCGGTTTAAATTTTTTTTAACACAGTTTGCACATGCGCATAGGCAGGCTTCCTTATAATGAAGATCTTTGCACAGGAGCAGAACAACCCAACCCGGAAAGCATGCCTTGAAGCGAAGAGGTCCCTTTAAATTTTTTCTCTGAAACTGGTCTCTGTGAGGTCCTGGACTTGTCTAAAGCCTTACACTAGGCACCTTTTTAAAAATTATTATTAATGATGGGGTGAAGCTTCACTCAAGCACACATCGCATACTAAAAAAAAAATGGCGGCTGAAAAGCGGAAGCCTCAGGCTTCCGAACGGAAGTGGCTCTACACCGGCAGAGAGCGATCAGATGGGGATCCTGCGGTTGGAACCAGTGCACTCAGGATACCACCACTTGGGGACCTAGTAGCAGAATACAATGGTTAAAGGCTGTTTGCAACGGTTAGGGATAGAATGGTTAAAGGCTGTATCCATTTGAAGTAAGACAATGCAGAAAGAAATACAAAGAACTTGTGTTTTTCCTCCAAACAAACTCAATTGGATATAAATGGCTGTTTCCAGAAGGAGTAATATTCAAGATCAAGGAGAAGAAGGTCAAGATTGACTCTGTTCTTAAAGCTCAAGAGTTTCTAAAGGAGCAGCTGGGAAGGCCAGAGGACGAGAAAAAAGAAGAGGATGATAAGTCCAGTGGAGAGCTGGAAACTGGTTCGTCTGGTGAGGACTCTTTGTCTGAGCAGGGGGCATCAGCCCCGAAAAGTTCCTACAAACTGCGGAAGAAAGATAAGAAGAATTAAAGGCTGAAGGACTCTGAATTGTGCCTTTGAGAACTTTGGTTCTAGGGGATGATGGGGGGCACTGTTATTGGGCAATTAAATGTAACTGGGGATGGTTAAAAGGGTTAAAAGATTGACACAGTTCATAAGAAGTACAAAGATGAAAAGTCTGAATGAAGTATAAAAAGCTAGTTGGAGATCTCCTCTCTTGGGTTTTTAGTTAGTAGTGGGTTCTTTACTTTCTCTCTTATATGTAGCTTTCCCTTTCCCTTTTTTCTGTTCTAGTTTTTGTACTGTTTAAAAAATCAATAAAAAATCCCCTCCGGGGGCTTAAAAAAAAGAGTTTAAAAATGTTTAACACGAAATCCTGCTTTTGACATGTGACCAAACACACCACTGAAGTGGTCTGGCATTATCTGTGCTGTGTAGTTATGGCCAGATGAAAAATAGGAGTGGAGCTATTTGTATATTATATTTTTATTTTTGGAAAACAGATATTAAAAAGAAAATACAAACAAATAAGAAATAGAAAATGTTTCTCCCCAACCCCCCTTCCCTTCATTGCATTGAAAGGTTTTGGGACTCTATCTATAAAATACAATACAAATTACTTCTATTGGGATACATTTATATTCAATACTGTACACGTCAAATTTCATAACTAATCCATTTTTCAACTGAATTATTAGTTTCCCCATTGCTGCATACTTGGGACTGCATTTTTTTTGCCATTTCTGCATACTCGGTATTACTTTTGGGAAATAGGTAGTATAAGAAAAATGCAGAAGAGAAACTATTATATAGGAAAGGAGCTATTTGTCAAACAAATGCACAATCCGGCCAGCATGGGTTTTACCTTCCCATTATGCATGTGTGGTGTGAAAATGCTTTCCTGTAGCTTCCAGGATGTCCACAGGCTCAGACTTTAGCAGACCTCTAGAAGGAGGGAGGAAAGAGGAGACCCAAAGCAAAACCAAGCAAAATAGACAGGAAACCAGAAGTGGGTGAGACATGAATGGTTGGATTATGAGTTAAGAGGAGAGTGTCATAATATGTGTACTAAAAAAGATAGTGGTAGAAAGATGTTGTCATTAGAAGTCCAGCAAAGGCTTGAAGGCAGAGATGGGTTGATTCCAACGCTATCCTTGGTCCAGAATCTGCTGGATATGCTTCATGAGAGGCCGCTCTGCATTGTATATCTTGAAGACCCAATGTAACACTGTTCCCTGAAGGGATGAGTCCTGTTTTTGCAATGTTGGCACAGAAGGATTCAGTGGCGCAGCCTTTTTGGGTGATCTGATACGAGACAGTAGTGACAGAGTTTATGGTGGTCACTGTGGAGCCCAAGAGAGACGTCAGAGGGTCAGCATAATGTTCCAAGTCACTTTGGGCATTAGAAGCACAACACCAACAGGGTTTAAGAAACGACAAGATCTCCCTCCTTGACATCAGCTCCATGGCACCGCTACCCATTATTCCCTCTGCCTCCTTCCATTCAGCTCATTTCCTAGTTGATCTAATTTCTTTAGCCTTTCTATCTCTGTCTTGAAAGCTCCCAAGCATTCTGAGTTTTTTCATCTACCTTTCTAGTAGATACACTTCAGAGCTCCATTTGGAATGTCAGGTGGTACAAAACTCTGGCTTTCCCTGGGAAGGTGGGAAAGGTGCCACTGGTGGAAAGCACTCGCCAACTGAACATCTTCTGAATATGACTGAAGATCAGAGGAAATCTTTCTTTGGGTGTCTATGGCTAACCCTAACCACAACTTTAACCCCAACTGTAACCACTTGACATGAATTACTTCACAGTTCCATCGCCTCTGCTGCCCATTTCCCCAGACTTCTTCCTTCTCAGCCTGCCCTTCTAATTCCCTTAATCTTCTCTCTTCTCGCCACTTTCCCTCCGTGCACTGATCTTCTTTCTTATACCAAGCAATCTTTTCTCACTGCTCACCCAGAGTCACACAGCCATGCTCATCTTCTGTTAGCTTTATTTCTTAATTTGTGGCAAAGATAAGCCCTGGAACGTTTGAAATACAGAAGGTCCCATCCAGGGGTCATTTCCTGCAGGAGCGCACAGGAGCGAAGCTCTGGCAGTAAAGAGCCCAGGGGGCGGGCACATGCAACAAGCCCCACCCCCTGCTCCCGGCAGCCCTCAGTCAGAGCAAGAAGCAGCCAGGTAAGCTGCAGAGCCCCCCTCCCCCAGATAGCAATCCAAAACAGTCCAGTGGCACCTTTAAGGCCAAGGTTTATTTGGGTACAAGCTCTCCCTCCTCTGTGAGGGCAGATCTGCACGTTCCCCCCCCCCAGCTAGCAATCCAAAACAGTCCAGTGGAGCCTGAGTGGTGGGTGTTGCCTTCTGACACACTTCCGGTGATGTCAGGGGGTGTGGCATATGCAAATAAGTTATGCTAATGAGTTTTGCTAATGAGCTCCAGCACCTCTTTTTCTACAAAATGACCCCTGGGACTCCCATCTCAGAATAAACTAGGATTACCTGTGTTCAAAGCCCCATTCAGCCAGGTATTGCCCTGGAAAACCCATCCTGGTCCCTCAGCCTAGATTACCTCTAAATATTGTTGCAAAGATAAAATGGAGGGGGAAGAAACACACACACCACTCTGAGCTGCTATGGAAGAGCGTAAAATTATGACATCTAACTTCTGCTTAAGGTGATAACTATATGAGCAGAAGGCTACGACAGAAGACAAAAGATAGATAGATTATAGATAGATTGATAGATAGATAGATAGATAGATAGATAGATAGATAGATAGATAGATAAGCATCGCCTCCCACATATTTAACTTTAAATTGTCAGATTTCCTATCCGAAATTTGTTTTTTTTTCAAATGGCATATCAGCACTTGATGTCATCATCATTTTAAGCATTCAGAATTACCTGTTTGTCCTCCAGCTCCCCGGGTGAAACACTGCGTCTCCCATCCACTGCAATTGATGACCTCCCTTTTGCATGTCTCATAGCTCTCAGCAAAACAGAAGGGGCACAGTAGCCCATTTAGGGTATCATTCTTGGTGGGTACTGAGAATGGAAAAGCCAGGAAGCAGTTTTAACAATTTTGTGGGCAAGACAAAGAACTGGACCATAAAGCAAAGGTCATGCTACCACACCTACCTCTGTTTTACATTGGATTTTAGATCGACTGACATGGAATACTCCCAAGAACCTGTGAAGAGCTAGTAACCCTCTGAAACCTAGGCTGATTTCGCACTAGAGCTGCCTCGATGTTGCGCAGCTGTTTGCCCCGATACTATTGGTCAATTTCACACCCAAAGCCGCGCGGCTGCATTTTGACTCGGGGCTTTGCCCGATTTTCCCCGCAGTTTCGTGATCCTGTTTTTTGAGGATCACGAAACTGCGGAGGAAATCGGGCGAAGCCGCGGGTCAAAGGCAGCCCCGCGGCTTCGGGTGTGAAATTGACCAATAGTATCAGGGCAAACAGCTGCGCAACATTGAGGCAGCTCTAGTGCGAAATCAGCCCTAGTGTGAGGAGGCAACATCAAGGTAAGGCCTTGGCCTGTGTGCCTTGTTTGGTGGGTCTCCAGGGAAAAAAGGCTGGAAACTAACCGGGCCAGATGGAGCACTGGTCTGATCCATTTAGGTTCTTCCCATGTTCTTATTTCTGAGAAACGTTTGTGTGGTGTTTTGTTCACACATAAAAAGTAGCCCTACTGGGGGGGGGGAACAACTTCCCTGCTCACAAGCAAGTCAACTTATGCTGTTAGGGTTCAGAGATATACTACTTTTGAAAGTGGAGGTTCTGTTAAGAGACACTCATGGCCAATAGGTGTTGAAAGCACCAACGGCCTATAAATTACCCAATAAGACTGAGTGGTATGATGGAGCTATGTGAGCATTTGATGGATAAAAGGATCATGTGATGCCGCTGGGTGACTAACTCAGCCTCAAAAGCTGCGGGTGGTGATCCACTCACATACAAAGCATCATATGACTGGGTCTGGAGCAGAGAGGGTTAAGAGATTCAAAATGGGGAAACTGCTCAGTTGAAGCTCTCCCAGCCCAGAGGGGGAGATTCCAAACCTTAGCAAGAGCCCCTGGCCTTCAGTCTTCAAACAGGCATGGAAGGAGCGGTGAGTGTGGTGAATAGACTCTCTTATGGCGGGGTTTCAGTGATGAGACTGTAAGAGAAGGCATGGTGGCAAGTTTGTACCATGAAGGTCATGACAGTACATTTAATAATGAAAATCCAGCAAGGCAGTTCCTGAATCTCTCTCTCCACTGTTGTATACTGTCAGCTGTGTTCCTCCCTTGCCTTGCCAAAACAAGCAGGGGTTCAAGTGGAGGCAGAAGATGTGTGAGAGAGGACCTAGGGAAGAATTAGACCAGAGGTGCACACATGGTTTCAGCTCTTCCCCAACGCACTGATTGTGGGTTTTTTTTAGATAATTGTTTAATTGATTTTCCACAAACATACAAACAAACGAGCAAACAAAACAAGACAACATAAAGGAAGCTTGGTATATTCTACTAGCTCAGTTCAAGTCCCTCCTAAATCACTTAACATAAGTAAATTGATTAGTTAATACACTAATATTTTGCAACCCCAAATAGTAAATGATTTCTTGATAGATTATTTTAAAGATTAACCATCCCACCATTATTTTCCTTTACTAATACATAAACACAAACTCTGCAACATATTTGCAAGTTTATCAATCTGTCCTAAGTTTAAACAAGATAATTCTGTGTTCTATTCTTCTTGCCCCTAATATACATATAAATTTGGTATGTAATTGTTAATAAACTTAAGCATTAAAGTTCTTCTATGTTTTGGTTCCACCTATTATTCCATAGTTCCTACCATGTATTTATCACTAAACTTTCACAAAAGCAAACTCAATATCCTGTACTACATCCTTTCTTGCCATTTCTATTCATTCTTATACAACTTACCTAATAAAAATTAACTACTAAAGTAATCTTTTACAGATTCAATTCCTTAATCACAAACATCTTTCCATTTAATTCTGGTTAAATGGACTCTACCAAATTCTATTTGCATGTATATTACTTTAACATGCCAAACATACAAAAGGAGAGTTGCTCTATCATCTGTCTAAATTCAGTTTTTTAACCATAAGCATCCTTCTATTTAAATCCGGTTTAATGGACTATACATAATTCTATTTTCATGCATTTTACTTTAACATGTCCAACATACAAAGAGCAAAATTAGGTTTTCTTAATAACACCATATATGTAAGTCATTATATATAAAAACCTTATTTTTTTTCTTTTTTGCCACAAATCTTTTCAACTGTAAAATGTTGTCCTTATGTCTTTTCCCTTTGTAAACCATAGAAATTGAATTTGCAATTAACAACATTAAACCTAGGTACATGTTTAATTGCATTTTTCCTTTCCTATTTACCTTCTGGGATGGAGCAGTAGTCGTCTTGAATCTATTATTTTCTCTACATTTTTTCCCATTATAAATTTCATAGATTTGCTTTACTTTAGAAATTTTTGTCTTTTTCTTCCCCTGTTTAACTGGGATGGCAACACAGAGACAGGCAATGGCAAACCACCTCTGAACGTTTCTTGCCTTGAAAACCCATGAGGGCCACCATAAATCAGCTGTGATGATAGCAGTTCTCTCTCACACACACTCATTTGTCACAGAAATTGCTGATCCCATGGTACTCCTTGCAGAAGAAAGTGCAGGCATTCCATCTGAGGAGACTGTGGGTGGTGCCTTTGGATCCTACCACCTTCCAGAGAATGAAGGAGGGCAGAGGCTCTCTGACTGTGGAACAGCCAGCCATTCCACCAGCAGCTGTTGACTAGTATTAATAGTCATAAGATTCTTCCATTTTGTGCATCACTAATAATAATTTACCCAACTGAATGCAGATTTCCAGAGAACAGCAAGGAGAGATAAGGAGGCTTTCCTGAATGAACAGTGCAAAGTAATAGAGGAAAACAATAGAATGGGAAGGACTAGAGAGCTCTTCAAGAAAATTGGAGAAATCAAGGGAACGTTCCATGCAAAGCTAGCCATGAAAAAGGACAAAAATGGTAGGGACCTAAGAGAAGCAGATTAGGAAAAGATGGCAAGAATACGCAGAATAACTATATAAGAAGGACCTCAATGTCCTTGACAACCACGACAGTGTAATCACTGACCTGGAGCCAGACATCCTGGAATCTGAAGTCAAAAGGTAGAGGAACTAGAGATCAAATAGCCAACATTTGCTGAATTATGGAGAAAATAAGAGAGTACCAGAAAAAGATCTACCTTTGCTTCATTTTTCCCCCAAAGTTTTATTCAAGGTATAAGCTTTCATAGTTTTTTAAAAATTAAATATAAAAAAGCAGTTAAAAATAAGAAAGCAAATCCTGGTGTTTAT
>NW_015165311.1:27883-30811 GCF_001447785.1 Gekko japonicus | reverse complement strand
GGGAGTACCAGACCACCTCACATGTCTCTTGAGAAACCTGTATAAGGGCCAAGAAGCGACAGTTAGAACAGTATATGGAACAACTGATTGGTTTAGCAGAGGAAAAGAAGTACAACAAGGATGTATATTGCCCTCTTGTTTATTTAATTTATATGCAGAGTACATCATGCGAAATGCTGGCCTGGATGATCCAGAAGTTGGAATTAAGATTGCTGGGAAAAACATCAATAACCTCAGATATGCAGACAATACCACTCTAATGGCAGAAAGTGAAGAGGACCTAAAGGGCCTCTTGCTGAGGGTCAAAGAGGAGAGCACAAAGGTTGGCTTGAAACTCATCATCAAATTAACTAAGATCATGGCATCCGGCCCCATCACTCCTTGGCAAATAGAAGGGGAAGTCGTGGAAGTAGTGACAGACTTCACGTTCCTGCGATCCCAGATCACCGCAGACTGTGACAGTAGCCATGAAATTAAAAGATGCCTGCTACTTGGGAGGAAAGCGATGGCGAACCTAAACAGTGTAATAAAAAGTAGAGACATCACCCTGCCAACAAAAGTCCGTATGGTCAAAGCAATGGTATTCCCAGTAGTAATGTATGGCTGCGAGAGTTTGACTATAAGGAAGGCTGAGCACCGAAGAATAGATTATTTTGAATTATGGTGCTGGAGAAGACTCTTGAGAGTCCCCTGGACTGCAAGAAGATCAAATCAGTCAATCCTAAAAGAAATCAACCCTGACTGTTCCCTGGAAGGCCAGATCCTAGACCTGAAGCTCAAATACTTTGGCCACCCAATGAGAAGGGAGCACTCACTGGAGAAGACCGTGGTGCTGGGAAAGACTGAAGCTCAAAGAAGACGGGGACGGCAAAGGATGAGATGGTTAGACAGTGTTATAGAGGCAATGAACATTAAATTAAGCAAACTCTGGAGCACGACGGAAGACAGGAGGGCCTGGCATGATGTGGTCCATGGGGTGGCGAAGAGTCGGACTCGACTGTGCGACTGAACAACAACAAATAATAACAACTAATAAATGTATCCAATCAAAAATAAATAAGTGGCTACCTGGGGGTGCCTCATCCCAGTATCAGATATCTCTCTCACACAGATGTTGGAAGAAGTTAAATTATGCCAGCCATGTGGAAAAACTGGTCACAAGAATGACTGGACACATCTGGGAGATGGATAGTTATTAAGACTGTGATATAATCAAGCCTGGGAAAGGCCCACAAGGTACTAGTCGAATTTTAAGTATATATATGTGGGTCCAGGTTTGAAAGTCCTACATCTCCACTGAAAATGATCTCTGGCATCAGGGCTGGGAAACACCTTGGAGAGCCACTGCTAAGCAGAATAGATGACACTAGACTTGGTGGACTGACACCTTACCCAGCATGAGTATCTCATATACATTCCGGATACATACCTGTAAGAAAGGCTGTGTTGCAGCCATCCGTTGTACAGCAGATGTTGTTCCCAATCTCCTGATATCCTGTTACAAGATCCATAAATATGGCACCAGGAGTGCACTGATCATGAGTCGTACATCCTTTATCGACGACTTTATATGTCTTTGTGGCTGTATGTCAAGATGAAATGGGAATTCATTTCCAAAAGATGAGGATTTCACAAAGAGTCCACTGGAAGCCATGCAGGCTTGCTCCCCCAAAATTCTACTTTGCTCCTTGTTAATGTTCAATATTATCTGGATATTTCACAGTATTTATTTAATTTTTCTATGTATTCATTTGGTTGAAACATTTATCTGTGTTGTAAGCTGTCTTGGGCTCCCTAATGTATAAAGGCAGCTAAGGCTGCGATCACACACACTAAATAATCCACATTCAATCCACTTTCTGTGCACCTTACAACTGGATTTTGCCAGTTCACACAGTAAAATCCAGTTGTAAAGTGCATTGAAAATTGATTGAAAGTGGATTATTTAGTGTGTGTGATCGCAGCCTTAGCTGCCTTTATACATTAGGGAGCCCAAGACAGCTTACAACACAGATAAATGTTTCAACCAAATGAATACATAGAAAAATTAAATAAATACTGTGAAATATCCAGATAATATTGAACATTAACAAGGAGCAAAGTAGAATTTTGGGGGAGCAAGCCTGCATGGCTTCCAGTGGACTCTTTGTGAAATCCTCATCTTTTGGAAATGAATTCCCATTTCATCTTGACATACAGCCACAAAGACATATAAAGTCGTCGATAAAGGATGTACGACTCATGATCAGTGCACTCCTGGTGCCATATTTATGGATCTTGTAACAGGATATCAGGAGATTGGGAACAACATCTGCTGTACAACGGATGGCTGCAACACAGCCTTTCTTACAGGTATGTATCCGGAATGTATATGAGATACTCATGCTGGGTAAGGTGTCAGTCCACCAAGTCTAGTGTCATCTATTCTGCTTAGCAGTGGCTCTCCAAGGTGTTTCCCAGCCCTGATGCCAGAGATCATTTTCAGTGGAGATGTAGGACTTTCAAACCTGGACCCACATATATATACTTAAAATTCGACTAGTACCTTGTGGGCCTTTCCCAGGCTTGATTATATCACAGTCTTAATAACTATCCATCTCCCAGATGTGTCCAGTCATTCTTGTGACCAGTTTTTCCACATGGCTGGCATAATTTAACTTCTTCCAACATCTGTGTGAGAGAGATATCTGATACTGGGATGAGGCACCCCCAGGTAGCCACTTATTTATTTTTGATTGGATACATGTATTAGTTGTTATTATTTGTTGTTGTTCAGTCGCACAGTCGAGTCCGACTCTTCGCCACCCCATGGACCACATCATGCCAGGCCCTCCTGTCTTCCGTCGTGCTCCAGAGTTTGCTTAATTTAATGTTCATTGCCTCTATAACACTGTCTAACCATCTCATCCTTTGCCGTCCCCGTCTTCT
>NW_015165311.1:11606-27324 GCF_001447785.1 Gekko japonicus | reverse complement strand
TGAAGGCCACAATGTGAAGTTTTCCTCTAATCTTCTAATTTACTCAAAAGAAGTTCCATAGGAAGATTGATTGTTGTACTCTTTGAGAAAAGTTGTATGTATTTTATCTACAGCATTTCTATTGTCAGCTGTAATTATAACACCTCAGTTACTGCTGTAGCATCTATGTGTCAGGGTGTACATTTTATCTATCTACATTGCTCAAATGAATATGTGTGTTATCCTAATCCTATCCAATAAAATCTGACAATTTAACAGAATTTCAAAACATAGCTCCATAAATATGGGCCACACTGACTCTATAGTACGGATATAATCTACTGTGACTATTACTGTTGGCCATCCAAGTAATAATTTAAAGAAGAGAATCTTCATATTAAGATTAGCTTTGCTAATTCAGTTTGTTTTTGGTCTGCTGTTTGACTAAACCACATGAACCTGTTCTTTTCACAACCGTTCTGCAGTGGTGATCTGACAGATCACAGTAATTAGTATTTTAGCAGAGCAGTGGTTTCATTGTTATTGTTTTGTTCTTTCCATCATACGACAGACATCCACCACTTTCTCCTATTATATGCTTGTAAATTATATGAAACATACACTCAAATATGCAAGGGAAACTGAACAGTAACAGTGTAAGCTAGTGTGAAGGATCTGGAATACTGCAATGAAAGAATCAAGAGAATATCTTGTTGAGTACACGAGAAACTGCAAGTTAAAACACTTGTGAAAGTAGCTGGCAACTGCAGAGTTCAGGGACTGTTATGACTACATTTGATGACGTCAGGACCTGGTGGTCAGGCTTTCCTCTATAGGGGGTGGTAGCTGGGTGCCACGGCCCATGCAGTGGTGGAGCAGCTCAAGGGCCAGCTCATGGCAGCGCTCCGCTGAGTCGGCCAGCTGGCCAGGAAAGGTGGGGGGCTGCTGGGAGCAGGGCTTGCTGCATGTTCCCACCCCCGGGCTCCTTATTGCCGGAGCTTCGCTCCTGTGCGCTCCTGCAGGAAATGAGCCCTGCATAAAACACATTTTAAACAATTGGGATCACAATTTAGGATTGCTAGTAACTCCTTCATAAAATTGAAAGCAAAGGGATCAGGCACAGTTCCCTAGGGAGTTTCATAACTGTGGGGCTGCCCTGATAATAGTTCATATACTATTGGATCATATACAGTTGGATTTGGCACCATGTTTGAGGCCAGATAACCATGGGATGCCAATTTACACAACCAGAATCTTAGAGCAAAACTTTACGTCAGAATGCAATTTTGATATTTTGAATTTGAAATGTCACATTGGAATATTTTTTTGAATGTTTGTGAAAATATTCATTTCACCTACCTAAGGAACTTCCTACTATTCAGCAATTGAGAAATTCTACTCCAAATCCTGCCCCCTTTCCTCTCAAGTCTATCACATTTCAGTGATTGTATCCATATCATTATGAAAGGCAGTCCTTCACAAGCATTACATTGGATGTTATGTGTGTGTCCTTGTATGTTTTTTGGGGAGGCATATTAGAAGGGCTCTTGTTAATGTTTTAGAAGTTGTGAAACAATTTTACTTCTTGCTTCTAGCTTTGTCTGGTTTTGTAAGTGACCTTGAGTCACCATTGCATCAGAAAAGGCAAGCACAAATGTGATAAATACTTCTTTTGGAAAATCCAAAGGTAACAGAACATGGGTGTCGTGCTCCAGGGCTTACAGCTGAACCCCAGATTTTCTGATGCTGCTCTTATTCTCTGAAAGAAGAGTGCTTTGCACCTGCTCAGAAAGTTTCCTTACTTAGGTCCAAAAAGTCTCCTCATTGGTCCATAGCTGTTTCCTCAAAGCTTGTTCAGTTCAATTACCTGCAGTCCCAATTTTAAGCTTATCGCTTTGGTGGACCAGGTGAGGAGGGTGAGGAACAGTTTAATTGGGGTTAAACCAGAGCTTCCATGATGTATTCGTCACGGGCTAGGTACCAGCCAAAGGGAGTCCAGAAGAGACCAAGGTCAGGAGCCAAGAAGACAGTGCAAAGTCCAAAGCCAAGCCGGGATCAGGAGCCAGAAACATAGAGCCAAGTCCAAACCACCAACCGGAAGCATAGTCTCAAAGCCAAAGCCAGGGTTCCGAAGTTCTTGTAAAATAGTCCAAAGTATTTAAATTACTCAGAGTATCAATGGGTCTTGCTCTATTGGAAAGAAGAGATTCCTTTGCGTTTAAAAAAGTCTTTTATTTATAAGGGTAAAAGGTATACAGGAAATCTCCCAAATAACAAACTCCTAAGAGCTACATTTCTAAGCTACTTACAGTTCAAATCATGGTTACACACTACACAGAGACAATGGAGAATCTGTCCTTCTTCTCGACCCCTAGAAAGGAAGTCACCTGAAACAAACAACCAATCTGTATCACAATCAAAGTTACTTTTCCCCAGGCTAATCCCCCATTGGCTCTGTGCCAGTTTCCCCTTCCAGGTCAGTCTAAACAATAGCAATACAAGGTACACAAGTTAACCCTATAATGACTGGATTGTGAGACCTTGCAAACACATACATTTCCAACAGGTCTAGGTGCCTGAGCTGAAGTGGATGCAAGCAACACCAAGCTGACTTGTTGCTCCCACAAAAGCTCTGTCCCGAGCGTGGAGTTAAATGCTGCTATCAATTAACCAGCTGTGCGAGCGTCTGGGCTCCTGCTTAAACGCTGGGCTTAACGGAGCATCTCCCTTGCAGCCTGGCCTCTCACCTCCTGATTGTTAAGTGTTGATGCAGCTGCTCCCTTAGACGAGTCACACGTGGGGGTGAGTCAGGAGGGTTTTCATTTTGCAGTTCCTCCCTTTCATCTGAGCCAGCTGTGAAGAATGCTGATGTGGCTGGCTGCTGCCAACTGTTCTCCTCTGCTGCTTCAGAGGGGCCAGCTGTGGTTTCTCCAGTATCTAGCAGCTCTGTCGGCTCTCCCTCACCCACACCCATGACAATATTCTTGCTTGGCTCTAATTAACTTACAAGCCACTTTAACAGTGGGAGAGGCAAGAAAGGGAAGGGAGGAAGAGGGAATAGAGAGAAGAAGGGGGGAGGAAAGTGTGTGTGGGGTCTTCCTTCCTTTGGCGTTCTTCTCTTCTTATTGCTCTGGTTCACTCCCTCTCCACCCTTTCCTTTCTTGGCCTCCCAAGTAACATTGGCTTGCTGATTTCCTCAGCCTCCCACCTCCAATCGTTCTGAAGCTCCTGCTTCCTCTCTTCCTCTTTTCCTCTCTCTCTCTCTCTCTCTCTCCTGTCCAAGCATGCCGAGAGGTCCACCCCCTCTTCACTGTTAACAGAACTTCAGTCAGTGGCAAAAAAAAGCACAATTCAGGCTAGAGTAGCTCAGCCGATAGGAACCACATAACTTCAGGCCTTCTCCTCCACTCCTCTGTGACATCAGAGCAGCTCAGCCAATCATTGTCAGAGCCTTCCTCAATATCATATCCAGACCCCACCCCAAATTAACTCACACCAGGGCTTTTTTTTTTTCTGGGGGAACACACCAGGATAGAATCTCGAAACCTCTTTGACAATTTATTTTTAAAAATGTTTAAAAGTTTCTGAATTTTCAGTATACAGACTGAAAACTTCATTTCCCTCTTGACAGTTCCGGCACCTCTTTTTCTGGAAAAAATAAAAGCCCTGACTCAGATGTGAACAGAAGTCCTGCTCAGTTTTGAACTCCACATGCAAATTATTCCAGCTCAGAAAAAACATGTAAAACTACGAATCACTTGAATGTTTATTTCAGTGTTATACTTTTTTTAAAAAAATGGCTATAAAGAATAATATATAGGCAACAAGTGGCCTTAATGCTCTATTGTGGTACAATATTTATTTTAGATATTTATACCCTGTTTTTCTCCCCAATGGGGACCACAAGAGACTTGCAATCTTATTCTCCCATCCTTCTCCCATCCTGCCATCTTAGAATTACCTTGTCTGGCCAGTTCAGTGGCAGATGTTGCCTTGAGATCCTGATTACTCACATGTTTGTATTTCAACCACTAGGGAACTGCAGGTATCAAACTCAGTGTTACAGGCAACTATGGGACCAGTACAGTTGGCATTTAGGGAGATGCATGTCTGACACTTTATAGATGACCCTAAAAGAACAAAGAGAATCAGAAGGGAAACACAGATAAATCAGAGTGAAGACAGAGGCCTTATTCTCTCAATGGTGACATTTCTCCACCTGCATTGCAATCTTGATTTTTTAAAAACCAGAACACACTGGCGTTTCATGAGTCTGAGAGAATAACTGATATTGCAGGAACAGGGAAGAACTGCCAGTTGCAAGAACTGGCTCATTGAACGGAGGCAAGGCCAGAGTAGTAAATCATGCAGAGACACTGCAAGCCACCTCTTTTTGATGGTTGGCTCTTTGTACTTAAACACAGAGTGTTATGTATTGAGCCTGAACTGTACTTACAAAAGGACTTAGCTTAGGATGCATAACAATGGTTTGCTAAAATCCTAGAATGGACCAGTAGGGAGACAGGGATCCTAGGGAAAACCAATTGGGAGACAATGGGGTGTAAATAGCCTATCGTTGGGAGTGGGGTGTGTTTTGGGTGTAACCTTTTCCAAGCATAAGGCCAGTACAGTAACTGGTAAATTAATACATTTAAAGTATTTAATTTTATTTAAAATATTTCTATAAAGAGTTGAATTCTTGTTGTTATTGTTTTTCCTTCCTAATA
This sequence comes from Gekko japonicus, assembly GCF_001447785.1. Classification (NCBI taxonomy): domain Eukaryota; kingdom Metazoa; phylum Chordata; class Lepidosauria; order Squamata; family Gekkonidae; genus Gekko; species Gekko japonicus. The sequence goes on along the minus strand of NW_015165311.1, from coordinate 22,618 downwards.
AAGTTTGTTGATAATAAAATGGTCACTCTTATTTCCTGTATTTTCTCTTCCAAGTCTTTACACTCAAGAGCATTAAAGCCCTCTTCATACAGGCCACGTTTGTATAGTAATGGAGTAATTTACTAATAGCACAGTACAATTATTATTTAGTTATACTTGATAAAATCACAACACAAATTGTTGCATATAAATGTGATATGTTTTAATCCTAAAACAACGTAAAATATAGGTAATACCTGTTCATTCTCATAAATAACTATGGCACTTTACATGGTATTTTTCCATGTGGGCTTCTTTCTGTGTGGGCTTTTATATGTATAGACCTTCTTCTGTGTGGACTTTTTTCCATGTGGGATTATTTCCATGGGGGCAGTTTTCCATGAGGGCAGTTTTCCATGGGGGCTTTTTTCCTGTGAGCATCTATGACCGTGGGGATTATCCCGTGGGCTTTTTTGTTGTGGGCATTTTTTTATAGAACTGGAGGTGGTACTGGACTGGAGGCCATCTCTCACCAATATAATTATGTAGTTTTGATTTTCATCTGCTATATTTACCACTGCTTTTATTATAGCTTTCTGACATAATATATGTTATTGAAAGATAACAGATACATCCAATTGCTCTGCTCAGTTAAGTGTGGACCTTCTTCTGGCACAAGGAAGGTTTCCTCTGGTAAAAGAACCTCTTCTGTCAGAGGAAGGCTCCTATGGTTAGATAAAGGCTCCTCACAAAGCTGAACAGAGCAAAACAGTAACCATATATGGCATAAGGAAATATTTGTTACAGAGTGACATGCTCAGATCCCTGTCAGCCAAAGAGCAGACCTTATGTGAGACATAAAGCAAGAGTTAAGAATATTCACAGTACCAGTTACCTCGTACTACTATATTATTTACAAGTTATTTGAATAAATATACTTTATTTCAAGATACAAGTTCTGAAAGAAATCCTTTCTCAGGACCACATAGTTCCTCGAGACGCCTAGACCCAGGGCTACAATACCAACCCAGAAGAAGAAATATATTAGTATAAAGGTGTGGAAAGCCTTAAATTTTCCTGGTGGCGGCGAGATTACCCTGAGAGCAATACATAAAGAACTTTTAAAGTAAAACTAGACCTCCCCAGATAAGAGGTCGTCACAGTGTGAGTGTGTGTGTGTGTGAGTGTGTGTGCACCTGGAAGTCATGGCAACCTCTGGTGACTGACCCCTACTGAGATCTGGTCATGGACTGTAATATAATAAAATTGAATATTTTGAATTGAATACTGACCTCTACTAGGGGGTTGGAGGATATTCAGAGAGGTGGGTGAATGAAGCCTGCCCCTGCCTCCCACCTCTGGCATTCCTTGGAGGTCTCCCATCAAAATACTTGCCAGAGCTGACCCTGCTTAGCTTCCAAGATCGGACTTGCCTGGGCTAATCCAGGTCAGGGCTCTTCTACCTCAGATTCGACAGGGGAATCCTTTGGGAGAGGGCTACAATTTCATCCCAATTGAATGAAGTTGCAGCTGGAAATCTGTTTCCATTTGAATCCAAAGGAAAATGAGAGTGAGTGGGAGAAGAAACAAAAGAGACAATAAAGAGGACAATTGGGGGAATAAAATTGTGAAAAACACTAATATTTGCACACCCATGCAACAACATTTTGCACACCTGTACCACTTACCTCTTCCAGCTATAGCAAGTAGGACAGCCAAGAGGAAGAAGGAAACAGGAGACGTCATGATATCACAGGAGCATTTGTGATGGAGGCACACCAGACTGGGTTCTCTGATTAAGAAAGGTGGTCTGGGAGGGAATTTATAGAAAATTCACTGAGAACCTATCACTGAACCTTCTTGCTGAACAGGGCTCCTACATTTCTAACTGAAGCATGAAGCATTGAAGCCCCCCCCCCATTGTGTTCTTACATGATTGTAAAGATTCTCCCCCTACCTTTTTTAAGGAGCATGGGTAACTCTGCATAGGAACAATGCAGTCCCTTTAAAAAACCTTCCAAGAAAGTCTCAGCATATTTGCAAAAAAACCCTCCCCCTCTTCTGTTTGGAAAAAACAGACCAGATTATTCTCTTCTGTTACAACAGTTGCTGTGACTGACCAACACTTCACCAAAGTCCTGCAATTGAGCTGTTTCCCTTTCAGGTCCAATAAACCACTTGTGCTGATAGCACCCTCCCCAGGAAATACCGAAATACTGGTTTTTAACAGGTTTAAAATAAAGCAGATGGGAGGGTGTTGTTGTTAAAGGAACTGGCTGTTAATGGTCATGTGAAGAGATGAACAAAATAACTGTGTGAGTTAGCTGGCTGAATTGTGGGACATCCTTGGTGGGACAGCAGCCTGTGTCTTACTTCGAGAGCTGCCTTATCCGGTTCTCTGGAGAGGCGGCACAGAAATTTTACAAAGAAAGGAGGGTAGGAAGGAATGGTGGGTGCATCTCCTCAGCACTTAGAGAATGGGCACTGTCACACCCACACAGCTAGGGTTGCCAGGTCCAGATTGGGAAATTCCTGGAGATTTGGCAGATGAAGGCTGTGGTCACACGGCAAGCTTATCCCGATTTGTTCCCACTATAGATTTGATCGGGAATATTTTATTTTGGGTTGGGATGACCACCACACATCCCTCCATGAACTGTTTGCATTGCACAATGAGGCTGTCATGACCCCGCCCTTCCACCTCTATATCATTGCCCTCAAACTGGGCTGCCCCAGAGAGATACCGGTAGCCAAATTCATAGGTCAGTGACTCATTCCAATTAAAAGAATATTACTTTTATTACAAAAAGATAGATGAATAAAAACAAACAAGTAGGGGAAAAACAAGTGGACAAGGTACAACATAAAGAAACAGAAGCCTAGCTAACTATCCTAGGCCCAGTTCACACGAGACGTTTTGGGCCGGGAGAGGGACGGATCGGGGCCGCAGCAAATGGGCGTGATCCCACAGCAACATCTGGGAATCATGCTGTGCCCATTCCCAGCCCGTTCCCAATCCGCCCCTCCTGGCCAAACCCCGCAGCAAAAAAGAACCACCTACCTAGGTGGTTCTTTCTGAAAGGCAGCATCACTGCCAGCCGTGGGATCGCCGGCGCGTCTTTTCGCGAGCGATTCCCTGGCTGTACTGCGCATGCTCGAGCATGCGCAGTTCGGCCTCCTCCCCTCCCAATCGTCTCTTCCTCCCTGGCATCTGATAATGCCGGGGAGCAATGGCACCACGGCTCAGGGGATCGTGGGATCCCGCCGCGGCGTCTCTTTTTTGGTGCGGCTTTTAAAAGCCGCTCTTTGGCCAGTGTTTTCCCTGCCGTGTGGCAGGGGCCCTAGATTACCTATCCTGGGCAAAAGCTCAAAGCAGCTTAGTTGAAGTAGCTGGGCTGGAGCCAGGGAGTAGCAGTCCTCTTTCCGGCTTTAACGGCCTTATCTCAAAGTTACCATCCGTCTGGTCCGACTAGCCTCCTGGAAAGGTGCTTGGAAAGACTCCTTCAAGAGTCCTGTTATCTTCCTCCAGCAATTCATGAGCAACACAACATGGTTACCTTGGCCCTCTCTCTGGACAGAGCCAGTGTTCTTGCGAGCCTTGCCTCGCCTCCCACTAAATAGCAGTCAAGCTGTCGTTCAATTACTGCCCAATTTAGGGTTAGCCCATGGCAAGTTTAGATGGCCTTCTGTCAAGATCTCCCTGAGTCATTGTGACTCTCGACATTTACCAGCTGCTCTAAATCACCCTAGCTGGTAATTAGTAACAGGTGTTAGGCTAACCGTGCTGCTATGCTGTTTTCTTTCAGCTAAAACACATTAACTGCCTAGCTTCAGCAAACACTTACAGTTCTTGAAGGGCAATATCTTGACAGATACTCCAGGTGCCATTCAGATAGCCACGCCACCACTTGGGCAGCATGGATTGTTTAAATGAAAATTGGCTTTGCGCATATACACATGGCTGAATCACTGTGTCAAGGCAGGGCCAGGGAGCGCAGGTTAATCAAAGCAAGTCCAATAGCCAGTCCGGGATTCAGCCAAGAGTTCAGTCAGCAAAATGTTTAAACAAGTCCTAAACAGTTCACACAGCCAGAGTCAAACTTTCTGGGGGTCAGAGTCCATAAATCAGGTGAAGTCAGATAAACGCAGAGCCGAAGCCATAGTCAAAAATGATGCAGAGGGTCAAGAAGCCAGAGTTCCGAAGCCGAGTGACAAATTGCCAAGAGGTCAAAGGATCCAGAGCAAGATCGCACAGGGCGTCTGGTATACATCTGGGAGGCACAAACCCTCCATTAGACGTATGATACAAAGACCTTCTGTTGTTCCCCAGCAAACACGAGAACTTTGTAATGTGCTAAATGTGTAGATAGGCTAGGGTTGCCAGGTCCTACCTGGCTGCTGATAGGGGGAATCCCGATCATTCCTTGTGCTGTTCTGGCGCGCACACAAAATGCACACACACGATAACATCACCTGGAAGTGACATTTCACTGGAAGTGAGTTTTGCCCAAACCTAGAGTGTAACTCCCGATGTCAGAAATGTGATGATGTCACTCCCAGGTGATGTCATCAAGCCGGCGCCTGTGGTGCCAGGAGGAGGCTTCTTGGGGGTGGGGTCGTGGCATATTGGGCACCCCAAAATCGAGGGATCCCCTTGTTCCACTGGGGGAATGTCAACCCTAAAAGAGGCACTGAGGATGGCCAGGCAACCCTAAATAGGAGATTGCTACAGATCAAAGGGATACAAAAGGGACAGCCAGAGGGATCCATTTAAAAGGTGGCCACCTTAAATTGGCTCCTGCAGAAGGAAGAAAGAGTTCAACAGGCGGAGCTCATGTTTTGGGGACCCAGACAGTAATTTGCCATAACCTTTACCAGAATGCCTGCTTTCCAGCAGCACAATGTTGGGGGGGGGGCAGTATTAGCTGTGATCTGGTCCCAATAGTGTATACACTGAAGCAGGGGAAATGACCTGGCCTGCTCTTGTGCCATTCTCAGTGTTCCCTCTAAGCTGAGTTAGTGTGAGGTAGCTCACAGTTTTTTAGCCTCCGGCTCACAGATTTTTGTCTCAGCTCAGGAAGGAGGGCTCCAGAGCAAACTAATGTCTGCAGTAGCCAAATCACTCACTCACAACTTTAATTCCAGGAGCTCGCAAAGTAGAATTTTTGCTCACAGGACTCCACAGCTTAGAAGGAGCATTAGCAGAGATCTGCAAGTGCAGTTTTTCTTTTGAGGCAGGAAGAGCAGCAAGATTGCTTGCTAAGGGTTGCAGACCAGGCTGCTGTTCACAGGGAAACAAGGATGGGAGCAGGATCCTATGAACAGAGCTGGTGACCCTCCCTAACCATTCGTGTTCTCTGTTAGGTTAGGAAATGCTCACACTCAGAACCAGGAGCCCATTGGTGAAATCATGGCAGATTGGGGCAAGGGTTCTACAACTGTGAACTATCTTCACACAGAGACCAGGTGCAACAAGCCGAAATCCACTATAAATCTCCTATGCATGCATCTGGAGAGAAGGTGAAAGCTTCCGCAGGAGCTGGAGCCCTAACATCATCATCATCATCATCATCATCATAGATTGGATTTATACCCTGCCCTTCACATCCCAAAGGAGTCTCAGAGCAGTTTACAATCCCTTTCCCTTCCCCTCCCCACAACAGACACCCTATAAGGCAGGTGGGGCTGAGAGAGCTCTGAGAGAACTTTCCTTGAGAGAACAGCTCTGAGAGAACTTGTGACTGACCCAAGGTCATGCCAGCAGCTGCACATGGAGGAGTGGTGAATCAAATCCGGTTCTCCCAGATTAGAGTCTATGTTCCTGACCAGAGCTTACAGTAGCCCCAGTAAGAAGAGCTCTGTAAGCTGTTGGAGGATTGGCTACACTAGGGGTGTGTGGCCTAATATGCAAATGAGCTCCTGCTACGAAAAGAGCCCTTTTCCTGACCACTACACCAAACTGGCAACTCTGTTTTCTGGACCACTGTAGCTAAGTTCGTTCTCTGTAAGCAGGTACAAGAGTTCAAATGCAGAGCGAAACTTACCTTTGTACGGCAGACCCTGAAGGACAGTATTTCTGGGGTAGTGTTGCCCACTCTGGATTGGGAAATTCCTGTAGATTATGGGGTGGAACCTGTAAAAGAGCAAGTCTGGGGATGGGAGGGACCCATCATAATTCCAAGAGATCCTCAAGCTGCCCTTTGAGACTGACAACCATAACTGTGCATAAAATAGATCATACTTCCCAGTAGGGATCCCTGCCAAAGACATAAAAGGTATAACCCCCTTTTGCTTCTAAAATGAATGCACCCCCCACACACTGTTTGCCATGTATACATATAATTAATATAATTACTGTAAGCAACTATGAAAGCTCCTCAAGGACACCGGGGTCACCCTGGTATCGAACATGCCTTTCACCCTTTCCCTAAGTCTTCCTGCTGCCTCCAGACCCCGATTCCAAGATGAAATGATGCCCCTGTTTAAATGCTACCGAACCTTCCAAGCACATCAAAGGGTCTGAGTGTGTCTCTCCTTTTATTGAAAGAGTCCTTAAAGTTAGGGATTCTGAAAATCAGTTCCAAGCACAGGAGTGGCTGAAATATTGCAAAGGAAGAAATGAGGTATCAGGAGAAATCTGTTTACCCTCTAGAGCCAGGTGCTGCTCTGAGAAGCTGGTGCTGACCGGCTGTCTGGTTAGGGTTCCGTCCTTCTCTGCTCCTTGGAACTCCCTCTTCTCTTGAGGAAAGCCTGAATTCAAACTGGCAATGAAAGAGGAAGCAAGCTGGCTTTTATAGGCCCAGTCTGCATTTGCTCTGTAAAGCTGTTCCATGTTGCTGTGGTGCCGGCTTCCCATTTGGCTCAGTATGAAGCTCTCCTCTGTCTGCATCAGGATGCAAGGTGTTTAGGGAGAGTGCGCGTGAGAGGGGGGAGGAATGGACTCCCAGGGGCCCTGGCAGGGGACTGTGCTGTGCTGCAGGGCGGAAATGACACCTGCGACTCCCCCCCAGAAGTAAAAGGGGGTGACCTGGCAGAGGGGGAGGCAGAAGGGGGGCAGGAAAGATGGAACGAGCTGGGTAAAAACCACAAAACACCCAGCAGTTGCCAGGCAGGGCGCTCTGGAGACTGCCCCAGGAAATAACAAATGGTTAAAGGGTGGGCTCCTTTCCACCCCACCCCCCAATATGATTACAGAAAAATGCTCAGTGTGGCTCGATGGTGGGGAGGAGCAGTTGTACCACCTTAAAACCACATTCGGATAAAGTGGTGAGATGCCGTAGTGACCTCGGTCACTACTAAATGGCAAAATAAAATAATGCAGACAGCCGATGCTGAGATGAAACAATAGGAGAGTGGATGCGGCATGAAATCTAGACAGAAAATTGTGAGACAATGTGAGATCATTGGCACAATGGTGGGAAATAACGATGCAGATGGAACCATAGAATTCTGGAATACGAATGGGCATGAACCATCTGACAAGCCAAAACTCAGGCCACATTCTGGCCAGGTCATGGCTGGGGAGGCGATGTTCAGCACACACGTGGTCTCCAAAGAAATCTCCAAGCTTTTGGGCATGGTTCGGGGTTGCTTGGAAAACAAAACCCACCCAGACACTCTGGTGCAAAAATACTAGACAATGGTGAGGGTGGTGTTTTCCAGCCTTGGAAACACAAATCAGGACCCTTCAAAACTCGACAGGCACTGCTGCCTGCCAATAACAGAGTTCCCATTCTTCATAATGAGACTCCGAGTGTGATTCTGCTTCTAGCATTTGCTCCACATTTTCTCATCTGTACACCTCAAAACCACATTGAAACACCTTGGGGCAACATTACAAAGTCACCTCTGAACAGCAGAAAGTACCATAAAACCTGATGGTCAAAGAGCGCGAAAGTGACATGCAGTCTGGAGGGTACCATAAAATCTGATAATCAAATGAAGTGAAAGCGGCATGCAATGCAGAGGGGAATTTCTCTTCCAAGGGGGGTTTGGTAAAACAATGAAAAGAGAAGCCAATGCAGAATTGCCCTCAGATCTATATTGTTGGAAATGTATGTGTTTACAAGGTCTGACAATTCAGTCATTATAGGGTTAACTTGTTTGCCTAGTATTGCTATTGTTTAGACTGACCTGGAAGGGATACCTGGCACTGAGCCAATGGGGAATTAGCCCGGGAAAAGTAGCTTCTACTGTGATACAGATTGGTCATTTGTTTCAGGTGACTTCCTTTCTAGGGGTCAAGAAGAAGGAGAGTTTCTCCATTATCTGTGTGCTAGGTTTGACTATAGGCAGCTTAGAAAATGTAGCTGTTAGTGTTATGTTTGTTTGTAGTAATCCCGTGTACCTTTTACCCTTAGAAATAAAGGTTTTTAAAAGCAAAGAAATCTCTTCTTTCCAATAGAGCAAGATCCATTAATAGTCTGAGTATTAAACACTTTTGACTATTTTACAACATATATAAGTGTAGGATGAGTGTGTATTCCCTTTGTTGGCATTGTGGTTTTGGAAAGAGGGGTTGTACTTGCAGAAGAGCTTTGCTGCTGGGCATGGTGGTGGGAATAGCTTAGCTACCTTTTTCAGTCAGGGACCAGGGGGAGAGCCAGTATGGTGTAGTGATTAAGTGTGCGGGCTCTAATCTGGGAGAATCGGGTTTGATTCATCACTCCTCCACTTGCAGCTGCTGGATGACCTTGGGCAAGCCATAGTTCTGACAAGAGCTGAGGTGTGGATTCACCTTGGGAAAGCCATAGTTCTGACAAGAACTGTCCTTGAAAGGGCAATTCTTGAAAGAGCTCTCTAAGCCCCACTTACCTCACAGGGTGTCTGTTGTGGGGAGGGGAAGGGAAAGGAGTTTGTAAGCCGCTCTGAGACTCTGAGTGAATGGCAGGATATAAATCCAATCTCCTCCTCCTCCTCCTCCTCCTCCTCCTCCTCTGCACTGCCCGTCTGAGAAAGCACAGAAAAACTTGCTTGGTTGCTTGTAGAAGTTCCTGAGGGAGCTTACTTCTATTGGGATTCTATTGCAATTTTGGTTCTTCCATTGTCTGTTCCTTCCTTTTTTGTTGTCTTTTTTTTTTTTTACATCCTTCCCTGTCATTCTTTCATGAGTTGGGATGTTATCAGTGTCAGGAGCTTGTAGGAAGCCTTTCATTGCAACCCGCAATAGTCCCACTGGGACTGTCAGCTGAGCAGGCATCTGTTAGGCTTGGAATGACTGGCAGAAAGAAGAACAGCATGCAGACCCAACATCTTCATAGTATCTGAAGAAGTGGTCTCAGACTGCGGTCACACACAGTAAATAATCCACTTTCAGTCCTACAAATGGACTTCTAAGTTTTGGGTTAATTTATTGATACTGGATTATTTACTATGATCTCATATGTTTATGACAGTTTATTGTCACTGTATCTGATGTTAAATTTTCAATATAAACCTTTTTTATAAAGAAGAGGAGGAGGAGGAGGAGGAAGAGATTGAATTTATACCTTGCCCTTCACTACCTGAAGGAGTCTCAGAGCGGCTTACAAACTCCTTTCCCTTCCCCTCCCCACAACAGACACCCTGTGAGGTAGGTGAGGCTGAGAGAGCTCTTGACAGAAACTGCGCTTTTTCAGGAACAGCTGTGCCAGAACTATGGCATGCCCAAAATCATCCAGCAGGTGCAAGTGGAGGAGTGGGGAATCAAACCCAGTTCTCCCAGATTAGAGTCCGCGCACTTAACCACTACACCAAACTGGATTACACCAAACGCACTTAATCACTACACCAAAGTGGAATATTTAATGTGTATGACTGCAGCCCCAGACTAATGAAAGCACGTGCTGGAATAAATGCTGTTAGTGTTGAAGGTGCCTTGGAATCGGGAAGACCACCCTTGCTTAGGATGGCTCGAACACTGCCCCTTCCGACCAGCAAGGATCAAGCCAAAATTCTCAGCCGATTTGTACATTCCCGAGGACTGCAGACCTACAGTGGGCTTGAAAGGTTGTCCATTAACCGATGCTTGAAAGAATAGCAGCCTGGCCAACAGCCAGTTACAGGAACGAATGCAACACAATCACTGATGCCTGATATGCTTTGGGATGCAGGGACCTTTGAAACAATGACTCATTCCCTTTGATAAGAACTTTCGAGGCTCCTCCAAGTCAGGGTAATGGTTCGGTCAGGAAAGAGGAACATTTGCACGCACCCTCCAGTAGCAAATCAGAGGAAGTTGCTGAGTTAATCTTGAAAGTCCATTGAATAAAAGACTTTGCACCCCTTCTTCTGTGCATGCATCCTTTCTGGTACTTTGGCAACCACTTGAGGAGAGACAGTGTCCTTCACTGAAGAAAGAAGGGTTTTTGCACCGGCTCCACCCGTTACTATGCAGGCTCTCGTGGGGCTCTTCCTCTTCTCTATAATTCTCACCACAGGTAAGCAGCACCTGTTAGAGCAGGGAAGGGTTTTCCAATTGGGGTTAAGAGGACCGAACCAGAGCTAAGCTGGCATCCCCTGGTCTTGCTGGATCGCTGTGTCCAACCAACACAGGACCAACCAACATGGTTCCTTAAAACTGGAGATAGTCCAGTTGCTTTACTCATGAATATATCCAAAAATGGTCTAGCTGTTCTAGAGAGGAAAGGCCTTCTTACCCTCTTGCTCCATTCCTATTGTCATGGGGAGAACAAATTCCAGAACCTTGTATTTCTAAGCCTCTTCTCAAATGAAGCCTTGGGTGTGAAGATCTGTGTATCATCCCTTTGGGGAAAACCAGTTTTGGTCTTATCCAGGGTGGTTCTGTTCAAAGGACACAGCTTACACTTTGGGAATGGATCCTGGGATAGAAGGAACTCTCTTACCCAAGGAACAAATGTATCTGGAATGCTATGGTGGCTTCAGTCAACCTGGTTGGGCAGGCCATGCTGCACTGATGCCATTCTTCCTTGGAAGTGCAGAAAAGCTTGCTGAGAATCTGATTTTTACAGAAGCCAGGAACTAGCCCTTATGGCTGCAAAGATTTCCCTGGATTTTTTTGTCGGTTCCTGCTG
>NW_015165311.1:0-11584 GCF_001447785.1 Gekko japonicus | reverse complement strand
TGAAATTGGGAGCCCTGTGGACAAGAATACAGGGCTCGGCTTCATTCGGCGCCCCTTCCTGCGCCCAAACAAAGCAGAATATGTTATGCAAAACAGTAAAACTAGAAGAATAAATTATGCAAAATTAAAATATTTTAAAATTTTGCACATGACATGTGAGTTAACAAATAAATTCAGCATTCATTTTTTTTCATGAGCTGCTTGCTTAGACGGAGGCTTTCAATTCCTTTAGTCTGGAGAATGCTGAGTTTTGCATATTAGGATATTAGAAAATGTGACATCCATGCATCTCAATGCAGAAGGGGCTTATGCTTTATGAACTTCTCCAGAGAACTCTTGGGGCACGCTCTGTGTCTTTAAAAGCATTCTGTGCCCACAACCATGGATTACCAACAAAAGGGAAACCAGCTACAGGCAGAGGCCCTTCTCTCCCCCTTTCCCTTCCTGTGGTGACTCCTGGATGGGTCTTGCCCTCCTTATGAGTCCATTCTTCCCCTCACCCCAAAACTCCTTTCCAGTCTTAGTGCCCAGATGTGTGTGTGGCCTGGGGTGTTAGCTTTGTGGCTAATTGAAGAGCCACAGCTTGGACATTAAGCTGAAAACACCATATCTGGAAGCTCCCAGTGCATAGATTACTGAGAACTGTAGCTTGTCAGGCTTCTAGGCTGTTAGTAAGGATATGAAGTCCTGGCCAATTGCAGATCTCAGGGGTGGTCTTAGTGATTTCAGGCCCCCGGGAAAAACTAAGGTTGCCCTTGGCTGGCAGCTAGGGTTGCTATTGGCTGGCAACCCCCAGGAGACTGAAGTCTGGATGGAGAGTTACCAAAACTTATCACCTGGTGATGCCATGACATCACTTCTGGCATGACATCACAAAAGTTGCTGGTGGCTCTAGGATTCCCACAAAATGCCATGGTAAAAGCCCTAGAAGGAATCCAAGAGTGTCCCTCAACATGGTAACATCACTTCTGGTCATTTCGAGGGGGTCATTTTGTGGGGGATCATGGGGGATCACAGTTCCCTCGGGTGAGGTACAGGGGGCGGGGCACATGATGAAGCCACGCCCCCTGCTTCCGGCCACCCCACTTCCGGACCTCATTCAGCCAGGAGGAGGCAGGAGAAGAGGGAGGGGAAGTTGCTTCCTCCCGGGACCGTTGGGGGCGAGGTGTGTGGCCTTATGACACACTTCCGGTGATGTCAGGGGGTGTGGCCTTATGACACACTTCCGGTGATGTCAGGAGGTGTGGCATATGCTAATGAGTTATGCGAATGAGTTCCCCTAGCTCTTTTTCTACGAAACGACCCCTGTGCAGAAAGGGATGTTACAGCATCACTGGATGCAAACCCCCCCATTTCTCCCCTCCACCCTGTGAGCTCCTTGCAATCTTTGTCTCCTGTGGGAGGTTGAGAGTGTGGTGCAGTCAGGGTACCTCACTGGTCAGGGTTCCCAGCACACCCTTCTCATGGGGCCAATGGCAACCACCCCACTTGACTGTGGCGAAGACTGCTCTTAACACTTTCCAGGGATTTTTGCCCCGGGAACATCCTTTTAGCAAGGTTTTGGGGTCTACTGAAAGTAGGGTTGCCAGGTGGACTCAGTTGGCCAGCAGAGGGCTCCTGGCCCACCTCCAGGAGACCAGAAGTGGTTTCGGGCCACTTCCGGTAAAAACAGAAGTGACTGTCCCGATGTGCTGATGTCACCCCAGAAGTGATATAGGCACATTGGAATGAGGAGATGTCTGGAGCTGACGCTCTGGTATTTGAGCAAACTCCAATGCCGAGTGTCACCCCCAGACTCCCTCGACATCCTTACGTCACTTCCGGGTGATGTCAGCACATCAGAATGAGCCAGAAGTCGCCCGATAAACATCATTTGGGGTGAAATTTTCCCCCACTGGCCAGCTGGCTGGCTGAAGCAGGGGTTCCCCCACCCCTGGCGGGGGTCTGGGAAACCCTACCTGAAAGCCAGAGAACTCTCTCGCCCCAGCCACTGATAGGTAAGTTTTGGGGAAAGGGCAGCTCACCATGAGCCAAACTGATTACAGGCTTTGATTGAAAATCAAACAGATTTTGGCTGAGCTGGTAAAAGAGCTCCTGTGCGTGGTGCTGTGAGAACCAGCAAGACTGCGGGGATGAAAAATAAGCAGAAGGCATGTAGAGGAGCACCCAGTGGTGTCTGAACTTTTCCCCCAGGCAGGTAGTCAAGAACCCATTTTTAGAATGTAAACTGTTTTAGAGGGTTCCACAAGATCCACCGTCATGTATGGGGTTCATATCCTTCCACGGCCAATAAACTTAGATGCCTCCCCCTCCCATATGCCTTGTGAGACTCTTTCTGTTCCCTTCACAGGTGCCTCTTTGGAGTGTGAAACATGCGTAGGCCAAGGGAGCAGCTGCAGTGGTCAGAAGGAGGGTTGCCTATTTGGCCTAGATACCTGTATCACACTTGTGACCGAAGGCACAATAGGTGGGTGGAGTGGATCTTCGGCCCGTCCGCACCAACGAAAATATTGCGTTTGTGTATATCCTCAAATATTTTGCAATGCACGCCCATACAAGTATCTTAGGTACAGCATCCGACAACATAAATAATTTTTAAAAGTTGTAATATGAATTCAAGCGGCAGCAAGGGACAAACGAAAGCTCAGGAAAGTAAGATTTTTATTTTTATTATTTTGCATGTTGCCCAAAACAAATTAGGGCTTAGAAGGGAGTCGGGTTGCACTACTAAAACCAGAAAGTCCATACTCAGTAATTGTTGTTCAGTCGCACAGTCGAGTCCGACTCTTTGTGACCCCATCATGCCAGGCCCTCCTGTCCTCCATCGTCCTCCTGAGTTTGCTTAATTTCATGTTCATTGCCTCGATAACACTGTCTAACCGTCTAATCCTTTGCCGTCCCCTTCTTCTTTGACCTTCAATCTTTCCCAGCATCAGGGTCTTCTCCAGTGAGTGCTCCCTTCTCATTGGGTGGCCAAAGTATTTGAGCTTCAGCTTCAGTATCTGGCCTTCCAGGGAACAGTCAGGGTTGATTGATTTCTTTTAGGATTGACTGATTTGATCTCCTTGCAGTCGAGGGGACTCTCAAAGAGTCTTCTCTTACTCAGACCTGCCTGCAAATAATCTCCTCCAATTTAAACTATGCCCTAATACCAGTTGGTTAGAGTAGTGAAGAAAGAAACTCAGACTTAGCATTTAGAGAAGGGATTATTCTAGGCTCAGATTTATTTAGACCCTTTTTTTCTGTCATGGGTGGTGAGATTTACGAATGCTAGAACATCATGGCCCTATCATCCTCTTTGCAGTGAGGTATTTCTTCCCTCCACCTGTACACTAGCACTACATAATACCAGATCAGTAAGGCGCAAAACCGCACAACTGTATGAGATGTTCCAGGAAAAGAAAATTGATGTGGCTTGCGTAACAGGGACATGGTTGGAAAAAAACGATGTGGAGTGTCTGTTCCAAGTAATGGGAAGAAAATTAGGCTGTACTGGTAAATAGAAGGGGGGGCAAAGGAAGAAGAAGAAGGTGCAAGGTGCAAGGGAGAGCGCTTTATTTGGCCTTTTAGATCCCAGTGCATTCACAATGACCTTTGTCAGGATATCTAATAAAATAAAATTAAAACAGATTCAAGCACATCAGTATAAATAATACATAACACATACATGCAGATACAAATGTTTGGTCATCTTAAAATTGTTTAAAATAAACCTACAGATTGACAGTTGATTTTTTTAATGTATATAATTACTTCGGATTACATTCTGAGCATGGCGTAAGGGACCTACATGTTCTCTAATGTAATATAGGAAATACAGGAAATCATGTGATTTAGGAAATATAAACAGTTTTGTAGTTTGCCGGGGTTCAAAGAAGACAGGACACAAGTTTGCAGGAACTGACCGACTGAATGAATGCTCTCACTCACCAGATGTATTTATTGAAAATAAATCTCCTCCTTTCCCCCCTCCCCTTCATACATTACAGCATCCTAGTCATGAGACATGAACTAAGGAATGTGTGTGTGTGTAGGCAGATGTCTGTTATCTGTCTCTCGTCTCTTTGCCAAGGCCAATTGACTGCGTCATTAGCCAGTCACTAGACTCCAACAAATTCTCTTAGTACGCACATACATTTTAGTTCCCAATTTTCAGCCAGAAGAACAGGCAGGAGAACAGTGAATTCTTCAGTGTTCCTACATGCCATCCCTTTTATTGTTTTAATGTGAAAATCCCTTGGCCAAGGTAGCTTCTCAAGATGAACTCAGCACATCAGCAGATGTTTCCTCCATGCAGGAACAACGTTAAAGCTCCCGGGCCTGCCTCAGGAGTGCACGTTGCTCCAGCATTCCATCTGCCTTGTGCAATTAGCCTGATCCGGCTAAGAGGGGAGTCTGATCTTTATCATCTCAAGGTGAGGGGAGACAAAGAGAGAGAGCTGTCGGCAAGCAGATAAACACACACACAAAGTAAAATGCCTCCGATGAGGAGTGTAAAAATAAGCGCAATAAATGGTCTCAGCCATTGCCATGGAATCCATTAAAACAACCAATCTAACAACAAAGAGGAGGGGGTAACATCAGCAATAGCCATAAATACCATTAAATGCTGGCATAGCTGAGCAATACCAATAGTAATGTTGGTGGTTACATATACATAATAACAATGTTCATGAATCAATGCACAGGTACCTCCCCATTGCACAGTCAGGAGATCTAAAGCTCTGCAGTTTTGAAGCACAACCTGTGCCAGAGAGGAAGGCTCCTGGTTGAGTGTTGTAAGGAGTAGACTTAGAGAGATTAAAGGACTGTTCAATTTCAGCAGATAAGTTATCAATAGCTTGCTCTAGCTCAGAAATACCCAAGCCAGGGAGAAAAATACATGCATAGTTATATGAAAACCAGAATTTTTAATGACTAAAGGGTGTTCAGATGCCTTGTGCCTCTGGACCCAATGTCCCATATTTACAAATTCAGATGCATTGAGGGCAGTTCGGATATGAAAGGGGAGTTGAAGGTTGCCAAAGGCACAGCAACCCTGAAATGAATAGAGAACATGTTTATAGGTGAGGGGGAATTACCACACACGAAAACCCACCCTGGATGAGTGAGAAAGAACCCAGGATTGGAAGCATTGTTAGCAGCATATGCGCTGCAGGTCATTAAGCCAGGAATCTTTGGAATAAGCAAATGTATTACATGATAAAGCGGCAGCTATTAAGCAAAACAAACCATCATTGGAATTGGCCCAAGAGTTGTTGCGGGCAAACCAGGCCACTCCAGAAGTATTGAGCTGGAGTTGCAAGGTGAAATTAAATCTATAGGTCTAGGGAAGGACAGGTTTCAGTGGTTGTGAATTTTGTGACATTTGAAGTGCCTTTTGTTGTTTGTCAAGTTAAGAAGTGCAATAGTTTGAGAAGTTATATAACAAGCACAAAGATTGAAATATACATTGGCCCCGTTCACACGGAGCAGAAGCCACGCTAAATAGACGGAAGAGAGGCGGAGTTACCTGGCACGATCACACGGCAACATCTGGGGAGCGTAGAGCTCCCGTGGTTGAACTGTGGCGAACCGCCGATAAAACGGAGCAAAAAACTAGTACCTCGGAGGTACTAGTTTCCGGAAACTGCGGGGCAAGGGCGGGCGTCTGATCGCGTTTCCGGTGGCATCCGGCGCCCGTCCATGTCCCCTTGCGAAGAAGGTTTTTTTTTTCCCCAAGTCTCCGTGGTTGCGCATAAGCACTCGACGGAGCATGCGCATTCGTAGTGTACACAAAAAAAGAAACCCAGTTCGCCGCGCCGCGCGCTTCTTCGTTGCGCGCAGGCATGTGTTGTGATCGACGCCTCTCCGTAACCACGGAAGCTCCACGGTACCTCCACAGAACCTCCACAGGAGGTATGATCACTTTACTGCGTGTTAGTTTGCCCCGGGGCAAACAGCCACACTTCTCCCCCGCAGTTTCCTGCGCGTGTGACCGGGGCCATTATATACAATAACACAGGTCAATGAGACATAAAACATTCATTACAAGATATTGAATACATTTTTTCAAGCCACCTCCCAAGTAGTCATGACCACAGGATGTTCCATATAATCTGGTGGAGGGTGCAACAGTTGTGGTTTGTGGTTCACACTGGCGAAAGTTCTTTGGCACAAGGAACAACCATAGTTGTCACAGGTATAATTGGCATGATGAATAGCAGATAGTTTTTCAAAGTGTTCAAAGGCAAAGTGTCCAAAGGGGTACACACATGTATAGTACATGATGCAAGGAACCCATGCATAGAGGCAGATTCCTTTAGGCAAAAGGAAAACATGTTGGCTCCCCATGTCATCGGAGCTTGCATTGAGTTGGGAGGCCTTGGGCTCACAAGAGGCCAGAACGGGCATTGCGCTTCTTGCAGGCTGACCTTGGCCATCTCTGGGAAGGGATCCTTGGCTACTGAATGGCTCACCATGAGCTGGATGAACACACTTGGCCAGGACCCACAAAGGACCTGCTGAGGTTAAAACAAAAGCAAAAACCCTCGCCCCCATGTTAGCATTGCACCGGGCCTAACCAAATGCGGTCAGGCTGAGGGAGATGTGTGGACAGCTGCAAAAAGTGCCGGGCTGATGAAGAGACAGCTCCAGGGAGCTGAGAGAAATTTAGATGATTATAAGTAAACAAATGATTATAAGTGAACAAAAATAAATGGACCTGCTGTAGAATCCAGGCCTAATTTGGTATGCGGCCTAATTTGGTATACAGCCACCTTTCATCCCTTTTAAATGTTTTTCTAAAATAATTTTGAAGGAGCAGTTAGCCCGCTCCACCATGGCTTGTCCTGTAGCTGGAAAACGTGAGAGGTATAGGCAGGGGTGTATCAGGTTTCAGCCTGGCCAGATGGCCTTGGGCTGCAAAAGAGGAGTGGGAAATAACATGACTAGTGGTTTCACCCCGCAAGGGGGTAGCCCAAAGGCACCAGAGAAAGTATCAATAAAAACATGAACATATTTTCAAGGTGTTGTAGGTGAAGAAAAAGTGGAAAAAGCATCTTGGCTCAGCCAACCCCTTGAGAGGTTGCCAACTGATCACAAAAGGCAGTCTAGTGGAATGAAAAGGAAAAGTGCCAAGAAAAGGAAAAGTGTAAGATAAGCTCCAGGCAAACTAGAAATTAATTGGACTACATATTGACTGTCAGCAATCAAATTAAAAGGAACAAAACTTGAAAAGCTAAAATAGGAGCAGCAAGCTCAGAGCGTTGTGGAGGTGCTTTACCACACCCCAGCTTGTTGATATACGATAGCTCCACGCTGCCTCCCCCCCTGTCAGAAAAAACTGTGGGGGCAGCCATGAGAGGCTGTGAGCGTTTGAAGCAGTGAAAAGAGTGAAAACTGAGAGTCTTTAGGAAGAGAGCAAGAGAGCAGAATCAGCACAAGCCAGCTGGATTTGGCAGGGAGGATTCCATGTGGAATCTCCAGCTGTGGGAAGGGTAGAATGAGATCACAGGCACCTCGAGAATATTTTGATAGTGAAAGAAGGAAAGAAAGGGGGAAAAACATAAGAGTTGAAGGTCAGTATGACTAGCAGATGACAGTCTGTAATAAGATCTACAGGATGCTTTGCAGTATTTAATGAAAGCAAAAAACTTAAGTCAGTAGAGAAATGAGCGCAGAGGGGTGTCTGTCTCTAAAAGGCTGAATATTGACACAAGGTTGGCAAGTTTAACATTCCTTGAGGCAAGACTTTTCAGTGATAACGTTTGGTAGGATGCTGGCAATTTTCCACAGGAACAGTAAAGACAAACTTTTCTCTTTCCATGGGATTTAAGGAAATGGTAAAGTAGCAATCTTTCAAATCTACAATAAACAGTTGATAATCATTTGGAACAAAATTAGGATTAGGGGTCCCTCATTGGAGAGCACCCGTAGGCTGAATACCCTGCTGCAAGCTGTTCCTCAAACACAGGAGCAGCCATCCTCAGGAACTGTAAAAGAGGCACCAAGTTTGCTTATTAAATCATGGCCCCATAAAGTAACATGCACTGTTAACACTTAGGAGCGTATAGAGACAACAGTAGAGGAATCTGGTACTTTAAAAGAAAGAAAAACGAGTGCTCCTCTGAGCTCAGTGTCCTCTAAAGGCCACTCAGAGGGCCTATTGCCTTGTTATATGGCTGTTGCCAGATTTGCCTGATTGATTGCCCACTTCCAGACATGCTTTACGCATATCAGAAAGAGAGGGGTCTTTGCCCAGTCCAGTTATTAAACAGCAACATTCCTGCATAGTGTGCTTTCTAGCCAAGATATGCATAATTTTTATTTGAGTCTCTTCATTATCATTTTGATGCTTTAAAGCCTCTTGAAATCAAGGTATGGCTTAGTGGCTTTTGGTCTGAGACTGAGTGTGATTTTTCATTAGAGTCTCTAACATTCCTTGAGCATGGGTACTCTGTAAGCTCATGTCCTGAATTCCCTTGTGTAATTCTGTTACAATACGGTATGAAATGGGTTTATTTTCAATAATTGTAGTGCCAGTTGTTTTTGATTTTCAGTGAAATTCACTGGGCACATAGACAATATTTTCAGAGCTCTCTTTAATGTCCTCAAAGGAAGAGGTTTGATTCTTTAAGTGATCCATAAGAACACGTCTTGAAGTAGGGTGTGGAAGAGTGGGAAGAGAATGCTGCTGCTAATCAGGCAGGTCTATCAGTGACAGACTTCGTGGAATGGGAAAAGGGTATAAGGGAAATGATGAAGCTGAAGGCAGAGTTGGAGCTGAAGGCAGAGGGGGATAGAGTACAATAGACTGTGGTGGTTAGGTAAAACCAATTGAGCCCCCTGGGAATAAGCAATGGGGGCCTCTGCATTGCATGTAAGAGAAGCCAAAGGAAAAACAGGTGCTATTGCATTGAATTTAACACTGCAACAGGCTTTAGGCTCTGTGTGAAATATCTCTCCAATGTTATCCCAATCCCTTAGCATTAATTATCCCTTCTCTGGATACCAAGGGCATTGTCTCTGAATTTCAAAAAGCAATTGAGTTAGGGTCTCAGAAGACACTGGCCTGCCAGCCTTCTGGGCAATGATTTGTAGTTCCTTTAAATGTGCCTTCTGTGGGAGTGCTAGTTTAACACCCATATCTCACCAATGAGGGGTCATGAATCACGACGAAGAAGTACTTTGCCAGGCGTTGGTGAAATGGATCCTTTCTTGTAGAGATGCCCCATGTTCGGGCGCCACTTGTAGTTTGCCGGGGTTCAAAGAAGGCAGGACACAAATTTGCAGGAACTGACCGACTGAATGAATGCTCTCACTCACCAGCCGTATTTATTGAAATTCTCTTAGTACGCACATACATTTTAGTTCCAAATCTCCAGCCAGGAGAACAGGCAGAAGAACAGTGAATTCTTCACTGTTCCTACACAGTTTTATGGCTGTGGTCACACACACTAAATAATCCACTTTCAATCCACTTCCAGTGCACTTTTTAAACTGAAGTGGCAGAATCCAGTTGGAAAGTTCATTGAAAGTGGATGGAAAGTGAATTATTTAGTGTGTGTGACCGCAGCCTTTGACTGAGAACCAGGGCTATTTTGGGGCAGGAACACCAAGGCACGGAGGTTGCCCCGCAGACATGCCCCCCTTTTCTCCTGAGCCTCTCTGCTTTTGCAGAGAAACTCGGGGGGGGGGGTTAATTACTTTTGCAGAGAAACTCGGGGGGGTTAATATTTTAGAAATTAATGTATGGAAAATACTTAAGAAATGAGTGGAGAATATTGGATGTTATAGTATTTTCCTAAAGTAAAATTCATAAAAGATGTTATACTAATTTTGCTAAAGGACAACCCTGACTTGAAACGTTGGGAGGTAGACAATGAAAATATTGAAATAACAATATAAAAAATTAAATTAAATTAAACTAAAATAATATAAGAATTTAAAACCTATGACATGTTCATTATAGAAACATGAAATTCATTGGATATTGGAATAAGTAGGAATTTTTCTAGCATCTTACCCTGAGGGAGCAATGCTGATTTTGAATGATGGTTGGCTTGATATTTATAAAGATTATAATTTGATGGATGATGAAGTTGAACCTTAAAAATATTATTAATGGATGTATGTACTTTATAATCACTTTATTTAGCGATTGATTAGAAGAAAAATGTAACTATGCTTGCTTGGCTTGTTGCTGTTTAGAATATATCTGTAGTATAGGGTGTTAACTGGATGGAATGTTTATTTAAGATATGTTATAGGTATGTGCATTATAATGAAAACCCAATAAAAATATATTTAAAAAAAGATATGCAAAGCCAAAAATACCAAGCTAAGCTTATAAGGTCATCAGCTGTAAAGCAATACATATGCCCAAATATTTATTTATTTATTATGTATGTATGTATGTATTTATTTATTATTCAAATTTATATCCTGCCCTCCCCAACGGGCTCAGGGTGGCTAACAATAAGGGCACAAAGCCATGATAAAACAGTTAAAAGCAGAATAAAACAATACGAGATTACAATAAAGTGCTGGTGCTCTGTGTCCTGCTGTGGCGGGACTGGCACGACCCACGCCGAAGCCTCCGCAAGCCCCGGAGGACAAAGACCCCTCGGAGGGAAGTTCAGAGGGGGTAGAGAAGGGGCGAGACTCGTGAGGAGGTCAGACACAGGTCTCAGGGAGAGCAGGGCGGGCGCGAGCAAGGGGAGAAAGGGGGAGACGGGGCTTACCCGAGAAGGCAGAAACTGACACGCTGGCCGTGACGTTGACGGAGACCCGGAGTTTCCCGGAAGCAGCCACTCCCTGGAGGACACTCAGACAGACCCGCTAGGAGGGCGGGACCAGGAGACATCCACCCAATAGGGGGAGACAGACAGGGGAACACCCTCTCAGGAGCCCAGGAGCAAAAGGGGGAGGGTTGGCCTCAAGGGTCCTTTCTAAGAAGCAAAGAGCTCAGGGGGAAATGGTGATGGAGAGAATAGATGAGAAAGAATTTGGCAGGGTTGACAGGCCTCTGCTGGTTTTGATGCAGTTCCCCCAAATGGAACTTCCTAGAGCATCATGATGTCAATCGACATCACTTCCCCCCAGTTTCCGCCGCCATTCTGTTGAGGGAACGTGGGTGAGACAGCAGTACTGGCAGGAAGAGTCCCATCTGTGTGGTTGGATTTTTTTTCCTTTACTTCAAATGACACCTTACCTCAATGTAGCCAGGAAAGCACAGCAAAACTGGAAAACATTTAAAGCATCATACTGACAAGCAGTGTTCCCTCTAAGCTGAGTGAGTGTGAGCTAGCTCACAGTTTTTTTAGCCTCCGGCTCACCCATTTTTGTCTTAGCTCAGGAAGGAGGGCTCCAGAGCAAACTCATTTATGCAGTAGCCAAATCGCTCACTCACAACTTTAGTGCCAGTAGCTCACAAAGTAGAATTCTTGCTCACAAGACTCCACAGCTTAGAGGGATCATTGCTGACAAGTAGATGGGGCTCATGCCTCTCCAGAAACATGCTTAGAAGCAGAGAGGTCTCAGTTTAGTCCCAGTTTCCTTGCAGAGTATTTAAATATTATTTGCATTTATATCCCGCCCATCC
>NW_015165310.1:312300-323096 GCF_001447785.1 Gekko japonicus | reverse complement strand
GCCACCTGGAGTTTGGCAACCCTAGGCTAGCATGGTAGGGTTGTCAGCTCTGGGTTGGGTGGGGCCTGAGGAGGGCGGGGTTTGGTGAGGGGAGGGACTGACTTCATCGGGGTATGATGCCTGCCATAGAGCCAGCCTTTTGAAGCAGCCGTTTTCTCCAGGTGAACTGATCTCTGTTGCCTGGAGATCAGTGGCAACCAATGTTCCCTCTAAGGTGTGGAGTCTTGTGAGCAAAAATCCTACTTTGTGAGCTACTGGCATTAAAGTTGTGAGTGAGCGATTTGGCAACTGCATAAATCAGTTTGCTTTAGAGCTGTCCTTCCTGAGCTAAGACAAAAAACTGTGAGCTAGAGGCTAAAAAACTGTGAGCTAGCTCACACTAACTCAGCTTAGAGGGAACACTGGTGGCAACCCCAGGAGACCTCCAGCCACCACCTGGAGGTTGGCAACTCTACATGAAGACAAAATGAGCTAATCTCCAGTCTGTTCCCATGAGCTCCTTGGTGGATGGGGCGTGGGGGGAGACCAATGTGATTTGTAACATCACTGTCTCAGTTTTTTCGAAGTCCAAATGCTGGTGACGAGTTTCTCTTCTCCAAAACGTTGCATTTTCCCCTGTCTCCTTCAGGAGCAGAGAGAGTCCTGCACTTGGCAACTGCAGACGGAATAATTTCCCCCTTGTCTGGCTTTTACGACGATAATACATTTTAAATGGTGTTTCAGACTCAGCGCCGGCCTGAAAAAGAGTTAACGCAGCCCCATCGTAAGAGGCCAGGTCTGCCGCAGACAGTCAGCTTCCCGTCCCCTGTCAGGTTTCAATATCATGTCAGCCGGTTGTCCTGGATATTCATTTAAATGGAAAGATGCAGGTTATTTCCCCCCGGGCACCTCACCACGATCTGTGGCCATTGCCTGACAGGTAAATATGCATTCAAATGCCACTCTTTAAGTGTATACCTTACCCTGTTTATAACAGCCCCTGTTGCCGTAATATGTGAGCACTTGAAATAGATTCTTTACCATATTTACCCTCATGTTCGTACCACACACGCACAATTCTGATTCATTTCTCTCCCCTGTATGAATGAGAATCGGAGGCTCAAAAGCACTGAGTGTCTGTTATACGGTTGCCAGTCTCCTTACCTAGGGCTACCAACATCCAGGTGTTGGCTGGAGATCTTCTGGGGTTACAGCTGATCACCAGGAGACAGAAATCAGAAATGGAGAAAAGGGCCACTCTGGAAAGGGGACTGTAATGTATCCAGTCCAGACAAGTCCAGACCAGTGTTCCCTCTAAGCTGAGTCAGTGTGAGCTAGCTCACAGTTTTTTAGCCTCCAGCTCACACATTTTTGTCTTAGCTCAGGAAGGAGGGCTCCAGAGCAAACTAATTTAGGCAGCCGCCAAATCGCTCGCTCACAACTTTAATGCCAGCCGCTCACCAAGTAGAATTTTTGCTCACAAGACTCCACAGCTTAGAGGGAACATTGGTCCAGACATGTCCGGAGACAAACGTCGAGCTTCGCTCCAAGAGCCAATGGACTATGCGGATCCTAGCCCGCTCCAATCAGGGGGCTGGGTTCCCGGCCGAGAGCCTATGGGACTCTCGGCCACTGTAAATAGCCTAGAGGGAAGTAGGGGTGTGTTTTGGGTGGCAGTTTCTCTGGGGATATAAGCCGGCCAGCGAGCCGGCCAAAGTCGTCTTGTTCCTGATCGAATAAAGTATGCTTTGCTGAAATCACTCTCCGTCTGCGTACTTTTCAGGGACACAATGGTGTTCTACTCCATTAAAATCCATCCCCTCCCCAAATCCCACCCTCCTCAGGTTCCGCCCCCAGAATCTCCAGGTACTTCCCAACCCAGAACGGGCAAACCTATCCCTACCTGGAGATCTCCCGAGATTACGACAGATCTCCAGATGACAGAGATCAGTTCCCCTGGAGAAAATGGCTCTTTGGAGGGTGATTCTATAGGGCATTATACCCAGAGATTTTTTTCTGGGGGAACGTGCCAGAACAGAGTTCTAGAACCTCTTCAACAAAATTCTTTTTAAAATCTTTAAAATTTCTTGAGTTCTTTTTTCACGGGCAGGTTTCCGGAAGGAACTAAGGAAACACATGCACTAAAAAGATTCCCATAATGGTCCTCCCATGAGGCAAAGGCAGTTTGGTGTAGTGGTTAAGGGCGCAGACTCTAATCTGGGAGAACCGGGTTTGATTCCCCACTCCTCTATGTGCAGCTGCTGGTGTGACCTTGGGTCAATCACAAGTTCTCTCAGGGCTGTTTTCACAAGAGCAGTCCTCGAAAGAGCTCTCTCAGCCCCACCTACCTCACAGGGTGTCTGTTGTGGGGAGGGGGAGGGAAAGGAGACTGTAAACCACTCTGAGACTCCAAGTGAAGGGCGGGGTGTAAATCCAACCTCTTCCTCTTCTTCTTCAAAGTGAGGCAGCTGCCTCATTCAGTGGGTTTTAGGTACCAGTAAAGAAAAGGAGAATAACAGGTCTGACTCACGGGGCATTATTCAGCCAGACATCCTCCTGAAATGAGCAAAAAGACTCTCAAGTAAAACTGAGCTCCGGTTGGAATGCTAGACTAGAATCTGGGAGGTTCGAATCTCCAGTCTGCATTTATTTATTTAGTGTCAGAGCTGGAAGGGATTACCGGGGTCATCTAGTCCAAACACCTGCCAACATAAGAGCCACAATTATAATATCTCCAACAAGTAGGTGTCCAATCAATACTTAGAAACCCCCAATGATGAACAGTCCACTACCCCATGAGAGAGACTGCTCCCATGTCAACAGGATTGGCAGGCCCCCCTGGCTACCAGCAGCGGATGGGGGAGTAGGGTTGCCAGATCCAGGTTGGGAAACTCCTGGAGATTTGGGGGTGGAGCCTGGGGAGGACGGGGACTTCAGTGGGGTACCATGCCACAGAGTCCGCCCTCCAAAGCATCCATTTTCTCCAGGGGAACCTGATCTCTGTAGTCTGGAGATGAGCTGTAATTCCGGGGGGGATCCCCAGGCCCCACCTGGAGGTTGGCATCCCTACATGATGTCAAACACACTTCACCACCAGGAAGTTCTTCCTCATTTTTAGGCCAAACCTCCTTTGCTGTAGTTTATATCCGTTAGTCATGGACGTTTGCATGGCACCCTTGGGCCAGTTACTCTTTCTCAGCTTCGTCTGCTCCACAGGGCTGTAGTGAGGATAAAAGGGAGGAGAGTATGATGTTGTAGGAGCTGCGGTGGCTCAAGTGGTTAAGACGCTGAACTGCAGGCTGTGGAAGGTCAGTAGTTCAGCAGTTCGAGACCCGGGTGCCGCATGATGGACTGAGCTCCCATCTCTAGTTCCTAGTTCCAGCTCCTGCCAACCTAGCAGTTCGAAAGCAAGAAATTGCAAGTAGATAAATAGGTACCACTTCGGTGGGAAGGTAACAGCGTTCCGTGCGCCTTGGTGTTTAGTCATCCCGGCCACATGACCATGGAAACGTCTTTGGACAGCTCTTCGGCTTTGAAACGGAGATGAGCACTGCAACCCTAGAGTCGGATTTGACTGGCTTTCGAGCAAGGGAACCTTTACCTTTACCTTTTTATAATGCTGTAAGCTGATTTAGGCCCATGTTGTGGGGTGGGGGGGGAGCATGAGAGAAATAAAAATCAATGCAGAAAGGTGCTCTTAGGATTTCCTGTCTCAGACACCAAAATATGTTAGGCTTAAGAAAAATTACTCAGCCTGTGTCAGTTACCATGTTGACTGCTCCTCAATGCTTGTAAGAACAAAAACCGTACTAGAACGGAATAGGTATATACCCTCCGGAAAACCCTTCTGCCATGAACAAGACTTAACATTGGGATGGCAATAAAAAAAGACTCAAGTCATGCAAGATTGGCAGTCATTAGTAGAATATTGGGACGGTCTCCGATCTAGTTCTATTCAGTCACGTATCGCCAGCGGAATATACGTATTAAAGAAGATCCATAACCTGTTATTGATTACGAAGAGATACTGAAGAATATGGAATGAGCAACAGAGTGAGATGGAAGTGGAAGAACGGCACGGTTATTCTGTTGTGTGCCGGTAGAACTGTTAAAACCCAACTTTTTAAACATAAAAAAAGTTTTTGGTTTATTTTTAAGTTGCGCAGGCTGGCCCTGCAGGGATCTACAGTAGCTTGAAAAGAACAAAAATGTGTAAAGCGTGTTCTCAGGAAAAAAAGTAGACAATGTAAATGTAAAACAGGATGTAAAACAGATCTCTAAGAATAGTTTTCCCCCCCTCCACCACATATCACATGCCACAGGGTGGTGCAGCATGGTGCAGCAACAGTATACAATACTGATATGTGTGCTGGTTGTTTTTTAAAGCATTACACAGCTCCGTGGAAATGGAAACTCGTCGTCTTGCAGTTCATTCCATGAGTTTGGCAAAACTTGGGAATGGCCATCAAGAGCTGAGTTCTTCATCACCGAATCCCAATTTCTTGTCTATTTCTCTGAAGCATCCATAAAAGGTAAAGGCTTCCCTTGCTCGAAAGCTAGTCAAATTCGACTCTAGAGGGCAGTGCTCATCTCCGTTTCCAAGCCGAAGAGCCAGCGCTGTCTGAAGACATTTCTGTGGTCATGTGGCCGGCATGATTAAACGCCGAGGCACATGGAACGCTGTTTCCTTCCCACCAAAGTGGTACCTATTTATCTACTTGACGTTTCCTGCTTTCGAATTGCTAGGTTGGCAGGAGCTGGGGCCAGAGATGGGAGCTCACCCCGTCATGCGGCACTCGGGTCCCGAACTGCCAAACTACAGGCCTTCTGGTCTGCAGCTCAGTGTCTTAACCTCTGAGCCAATTGTCCTCTCATTTTGGCTTTTCTCCCCTAGCAGTGTTTGGGGCACCTTAAAACCTATTTTGCAGCCTGTACCATCTAATTCAAATTAAGAATGTATGCACTTGGAGGGCATGAGAAAGTGTGCTGCCTGCTACACATGGGTGGGGAAGGGACCAGTATGGCATCCACACACCCCTGTTCCCGCTCTGCTTACTCTGCCGCCGTCCCCTAAGCCCTGCTCCTTCCCCTTTCTCTAGCACAATCCCCTGTGCTTTAAAAAAATATTGTTTTATTCATTTATTTATTTTGCTTGGTTTTTCTCATGATTGGAAAGTTTCCGTCAATACCGATTGTAATGCCTTGTATTTTCCTCACCATGCCAGGAAGCTCAGTGGATATAAACTGTGTACTTTTGCAAAATCACACATATGCTCTTGTCTGGCCGTATCATCCCCGACTGTCAATAGCATATCCACACTGCAAAGTGAGATCTGTTTATTCCAGGAATAGTACTGTGGTGAGAGGTGAAAAATTAGCCACTAGGGGATCTCAGTTCCACTCCCGCACAAAGTCCCCTAGGGTCCCTGAGAAAAAGGGACAGTGGCCCTGAGCGGGATAGCCCAGGCAAGCCCGATCTTTCTTCCACATGGAAGTTTAGTTCTGGCTCGGTGTCTCCACTGGAGTTGGGTGTGTGTGTGTTTTTCAACATCTGTCCAATTTTTGTTGTTGTTCTGTCGCACAGTCGAGTCCGACTCTTTGCGACCCCATGGACCAGATCAAGCCAGGCCCTCCTGTCTTCCGCCGTCCTCTGAAGTTGGCTCAATTTCTGGTTTCAGGACTTTTCTCTGTTTTGTTCAGATCCTCTGCAAATGTGGTCTGATCTTTTGGGGGGAAATTGCAGTCAAATGGTGCCGCCACCGCAGGCCTTTTTTTGTTTGCTTTTTTTAAAAAAAAATCAGCAGTAGCTATAGCATTATAGTAATTAGCAGTTTTCCCAAAACTTTGATATTTAGCCACAGAACCCACTTCCTAGGCGCGTGATGGGCTCTTCCTCTGGAGGGCTTGAAGCAGAGGATGGAATGCCATCTGTTAGTCGGGGTCCCATTTCCATGAACAGGGAAGGGTGGCACCCTGCTCCTATTGCCTGGCACCACTCTTTAGAGGTGACAGGATAATTTTATTTTAAAAACCCACAACATGACATGTGGCGCCAAGTCATTTCTGGTTAAAACAATCAGAAGTGACATAGGGTAGCTCTAGGAATTGGTATAGAATCTCTGGTAAAAATCATTGAGTTTCTGGTGATTGCTAGAGCTACTCTGTCACGTATGGTTTTTTTTTTTTATACTGTAAGTGATGTGTTGCCACAACTGCCGTCATGTCCCCCCTTATATCCCTGCCCCCAGCCCTCACACCAGTTGCCAACCCTCTCTCTGGAGTTCCTGCATTTAGCATGGAGTTGCCATACAGGCTCCTTCCAATTCTAAAACTCATGGCAGTCCCCAATTCATATTTTCTCAGTCTGATGTTTTTGCAGCATCCCCAAGGGTTCCCCCCCACAAAGGCGTGGTGTAAAACTCTGGCGTTCCACAAGGCAGAATCTTACGTAATTACCTCAGTATTCATTAACAACCATTTTAACAAAAAAAACAACAACACACCCCATAGTAGAATAACAAAAGTTGCCCACAAATGAAATTTGAAATAGTTAAATTCTGTGGGTCAAATTTGCACAAAATGATGATTCAGTTCCAGAAAGTACATTCATTAATTCTGAGCCACAGATTCTCACCAAATATCTATTGCATAGAGCCCCTGCTGCAGTTCAAATTACAGTTGAGTACTTCATGGCTGAAGTATGTGTAAGTGTTGCCAAGTCACTTCCAACCTATGGCAATTCCAATGAATTCATTACTTCCTTGATGGAGTCCATCCATCTTATGTTGGCTCTTCCTCTTTTCCTGCCGCCTTCACGTTTTCCTAGCCTTATTGTCTTTTCCAGTGACTCTCGCCTTCTTTCATCAAGTGACCCAAGTAAGATAGCCTCAGTGCAGCCATTTTAGCTTCTAGGACAAGTTCAGGCTTCGTTTGAGCTAGAACTCACCGATTAATCTTTTCGGCGGTCCGCAGTATCTGAAAAATTCTCCTCCAACATCTCATTTCAAACGAAACAGTTGGAATAGGGGGTGGGATTTTCTAGATTCACCTCCCCACCCCCCACCCCGCTAGCAGACGAAGATTTTCAACTGAGTTCTTGTTTGTGTTTCAATACACGTCAAAAGGCAGTTTGGGGACAAAAAAAAAGAATCTTTTCCCACATTGATTATATGGTTAGTGTAGTAGACAGAGGAGGATTGTAACAAGACCTGGCAGTTTGTGGCTTACAACCATCATCTTGTTAGCACATTGCATTACTTGCTAAGGAACCAGGAGTGAGCAGTGGGATGGCAAACGCCCTGATGTGTGGGTGATTGCAGACAGGAAGTGGGGGGGGGATGAGAGCTGGTTCGCACATTACAGGAGGCAAACATGAATCAGTGCACATATATCAGAGATCCAGGGCCCACTTGCACATCTTTTGCGT
This sequence comes from Gekko japonicus, assembly GCF_001447785.1. Taxonomy (NCBI): domain Eukaryota; kingdom Metazoa; phylum Chordata; class Lepidosauria; order Squamata; family Gekkonidae; genus Gekko; species Gekko japonicus. The sequence continues at coordinate 315,691 of NW_015165310.1, read as the reverse complement.
CTGTCAAAGCGTATGCTTGACACCCCTCATAATTAATTACTTCAACATCTACACTGCGTGTGCATGGCTAAAACCAAGTTGTATGAACGGCCTCTTGCAAGAGACCTAGATAGGGATCCCAGCCTCCAGGTGGTGCCTGGAGATCTCCTGGGATTAAAAGTGAACTCCAGGCGACAGAGATCAGTTTACCTGGGGAAAATGGCTGCTTTGCAATGTTGAAGAGTTCCTATTAGATGTATGCATAACCGTGCTCCCGGACATTTTGTGATTGGCTCCACCTCCCAAGGCAGCCATTTTGTATAGCATTGTACCCCTCTGAAGTCCCTCCCCTCCCCAGACTCCGCCCTCTCCAGGCTCCATCCCCAAAATCTCCAGGTATTTCCCAACCTGGAGCTGGCAAACCAAGACCTAGAACCATAACGATGGTCTCTATGAATCCATGTGCTGCTAATCGCTCCAGAAAACCGGTGAAGTTAGCATGGGATCTATGAGCCTGGATTCAAACCCTATTTTGGCCGTGGACTCATTGTGTTGCCTTGGAAGATCTGCATGTCCACACAGAAGATTCAAATAGATCTTAATTTGACAACGGGTTGATACTAAAGCTCATCTCCAAAACATGTGTGGAGAGTTTAGTTTATTGACAAATGACATCAAAAACGGTCAGAGGCATCCCCCCCCCCCCACCCCTGTAACTGGCCTCCATATATCTGGGATTAGAGAGCAAGGCATCCAGGCTTGGAGTGTAGGCACGCAGCCCCTCAAAGTGTTTAAAGGGCCCCCGCTTCTCTCCCACATTTAAAGGGTTCCGTTAAATGCTTTGAGGAGGGAGAAGTGGGGGGGGGGAGTCCATGAATTTCAGTGCCCCACAACTTTTTAAAAGGCCCCCCTATTTTAAAAAATCCTGGTGACGAGCCTGTATAGTTTTCAGGCCAGCCCTCGTCCCAGTGGGTCTATGCTTAGAAATCAGCACTCGAGCGAATGGACTGACGGTCCCAGGCGACAACTAATCTCACAAGGTCTGTCGTGTGGTTCCCTAGTGGTCATAATCAGAGTTTCCTGAGCTGAGACAAAAATGTGTGAGCCAGAGGCTAAAAAACTGTGAGCTAGCTCACACCAACTCAGCTTAGAGGGAACACTGGCTACGAGCCTGTATAGTTTTCAGGCCAGCCTTCATCCCAGTGGGTCTACGCTTAGAAATCAGCACTAGAGCGAATGGACTGACGGTCTCAGGCCGAAACTACTCTCACAAGGTCTGTCATGTGGTTCCCTAGTGGTCATAATCAGAGTAAAATGAACAGGATCTCTGGCTGTGGAGCCAAGCAGCCGGCCATGTTGGAAGATGGAGGCTGAGGCTGCTGGCCCACGCCAGTTCCTCCTTCCTTTGAAAAGCAACTCTCTGGCAAAACTAGGGATGTGTGCCTTTCAATTTTAGTTGTAAATAACGACCATTAGTGTCCATTGGTTGCCGACTCTGACTTGGGAAACTCCTGGAGATTTGGGTGTGGAGCCTGAGGAGGGGAGGGTTTGGGGTGGGACCTCAACAAGGTATAATGCCAGACACTGCACCCTCTGAGGCAACCATTTTCTCCAGGCGAAAGGATTTCTGTAGCCTGGAGATCAGTTGTAATTCTGGGAGATCCCAGTCCCCACCTGGAGGCAGGCAGCCCTAGGCAAATCAGTTCTTTTTGCTGTCCCAACCAACGGGAGCCCAGCTCAAGAGAAGGTGCCCCCCTCCAAGACACAAAGGGGTGGAAAACAGACATGCTGCCTTTGAAGTCTCATTCCACGGTTTTAAGCCTACCCTTGAAAAGGACCTTTTGCACCATCTCAAAAGTGATCTTAGGCCCCGGTCACACAGGAGGATTTGCCCCGCAAAACGGACGGGTTGAGGGCGGATTAAACCGGCACAATCAGATGCCAGCATCTGGCAAGCATTGCGCACCCGTCCCCAACCTGTCCTTTCCAGCCGAAGATGCGGATCTAAAAGAGACTAGTGAAAGGGCATTACCTACCGGGTGATGTGCAGCAACGGCGGCCGTGGGATCGCCGACGCGTGGTTATCCCGTGGTAAGCGTGGTAATGGCAAACTGCGCATGCGCACAACTGCTGCGGCTGGCCCTCCTCACCCTTCTTAGAGTCACTTCCCTTGCAGCATGTGATTGCGGCTGCGGGCAGAAGCGCAGAGCCTCAGGGGACCTGTCTGATCCTGCTGCCGCACTTCTGTTTGTTCTGGCTCTAAAAAGCCGCACTTCTGCTGTGACTAGATTTCCAAGAGGCAAGCCAAGGAAGAAGAGATTGGTTTTATACCCCACCCTTCACTACCCAAAGGTGCCTCAAAGCAGCTTACAAACTCCTTTCCCTTCCCCTCCCCACAACAGACACCCTGTGAGGTAGGTGGGGCTGAGAGAACTCTGACAGAAACTGCTCTTTTTCAAGAACAGCTGTGCCAGAATTATGGCTTGCCCAAGGTCATCCAGCCAGGTGCAAGTGGAGGAGTGGGGAATCAAACCCGGTTCTCCCAGATTAGAGGCCACACACTTAACCACTACACCATACTGGCTCCATAGAAAAGCAGCCATAGAAACGGATTGTCTCTCCAAATTATCGGTTGGCTCAATTTCTCTGAAGGTGAGACAATGTCAGGTTCGGCTCCTCAACCTCATCATCTGCTTCTCAGGAACGCCAGCACCCAGGCCTATGGTATACAGTTGCCAACTCTGGGTAGGGAAATTCCTGGATATTTGGGGGTGGAGCCTGGGGAGGAGGATTGGGGAGGGAAGAGGCCTCAGCATGGTATAATGCCCCTGATACTATTCTCCAAAGCAGCCATTTTCTCTAGGGGAACTGATCTCTGGAGATCTCCATGTAGGGTTGCCAGTCTCCAGGCAGTGGCTGGAGAGCTCCTGCTATTACAACTGGTATCCAGGCAATGGATATCTGTTCACCTGGAGAAATTGGCCACTTGGAAGGTGGACTCTACGGTATTATACCCCACTGAAATCCCTCCCCAAACCCAAACTCCACCCTCCTCAGGCTCCATTCCCAAAATCTCCAGATATTTCCCAACCAAGAGATGGCAGCCCTATCTCTGTGTCCCACATGGAGATTAGCAATCCTAGAATACTAATACTAAATACCTGAGGGACCGCATTTCCCCATATATTCCCCAAAGAGCACTTCAGTCAGGTTCACAACACTGGCTGGTGACCCCGGGCCCTAAGGAGGCCAGGCTTGCTGCAACGAAGGTCAGGTCCTTTTCAGTGGCGGCTCCTATCTGGTGGAATGAGCTCCCAGAGGAGATCAGGGCCCTGCGGGACCTTTTGCAGTTCCACAGGGCCTGTAAGATGGAGCTCTTCCGCCACGCATTCGAGTAGGAGCCGCCACTGCC
>NW_015165310.1:303203-312129 GCF_001447785.1 Gekko japonicus | reverse complement strand
TTCCTCATGGCCCAACTGAGGGCTGCTGGGAGCAGGGGGCGGGGCTTGTTGCATGTGCCCGCCCCCTGAGCTCCTTACTGCCGGAGCTCCGCTCCTGTGCGCTCCTGCAGGAAATGACCCCTAGAAGGGGCGTATATGGGTACAGCGTCCCTCAGTGCCCAGTCCTGATGAAACACTTTATACACTTAAGTTACTATTCATTTCTTTTCTTTCAGCTGGGACAGGAAGAACAATCCTGAACCATGGAACAATCTAAGCCCCAACGACCAGTACAAGGTATGTGAGGGAGTTTGTCCGTTTGTGAGGGAAATGCCAGCTCAATCCCAAGAAAAGTATTATTATTATCAGGGCTTTTTTTGTAGAAAAAGCCCAGCAGGAACTCATTAGCATATTAGGCCACACCCCTGACAGCACAGCTCATTAGCACATTAGGCCGCCCCCCCATGTTACCAGAAGTGTGGTCATCCAGCCACACCCACCTTTTGCTTCTTATTCTGTTTACCTGCTTGTTGTCAAAACCCAGGGCTTTTTTTTGTAGCAGGAACTCCTTTGCATGTTAGGCCACACACCCCTAATGTAGCCAATCCTAATGAGTTTCTGCTGTTGGGTGTGGCCTATTATGCTAATGAGTTCCTGCTGGGTGTGGACAACTCGGGAGCCAGCCGGAACTCCGTTCCTGTGTGTTCCTGCCCCAAAATAGCCCTGATTATTATTATTATTTATTTTCAACAATTAGTATCAGAACTGTGACAATGCTAGCTGGGGTGGTGGTGGTATTTGTTTATGTAAATATATATAGCCCACCTTTCCCTTGTCGATCAATGCAGCTTACAATTCCAAATTAAAATCACAATACAATAAGCATCTATTAATCCCCTCCCCTAAAAGAAAATGCCTACAGCTCAAACCCCAAATGGGCTCCTCAAAAGAAAAGAAGAAAAATGGATGACAGCATCTCCTCCATACAAACTTCTAAGGACAGTACCCTTGCCTCAGGGAGCCTTGAACAAGCTCCGGTAGACGTCAGTCAGGCAACAACCTACCGGGAAGGGGGCGAAGGGGGGGGGGAACCAGAAGGTAACGGGGACATATGGGGAGAGATGGTCCTTCAGTATAGCTCTGGAGGCCTCCACAGAAGGCATTTTAAAGGAGAACACCCATTTCTTTGTGCCACTGTGGTTTTTAGTAGGACAGTGAAGGCAAATGGTCATTCATCAGGCACGCTTTCTTCCTCAGTTCTTAGCCGTCTCCACCGACTACAAGTCCCTGAAGAAGGATCGCCCAGACTTCTGAATGCGTCTTCACAGAAAGTTTCCCACTCAAGGAAGGACCACCCGGCACTCTGCTTGGTCACCTCTTCTTCTCCCTTGTTGGGCCTTTAAATGCTTTACACTTGCATTGTGTACATGCCAAGCTCTTCAGCTATGCTCCTGTCTGCCTGCCTATGTGTGATGTACCAGTACTGCAACAAGGATCGCCAATAAGACAGCTACAGCCTTGTTGTACGCATATTTTATGAAACACTTTGTACTCTGCCACTGGCTAACAGTCAGTTTAACTTAGTAGGTGCACTTAACACTTCCATGGTGCATATGTTAAGTACCTTTGATGATTCTAATCACAGTGACTGAAATCAATCATGAACATATATTCAGATATTCACGTTGGTTCATTGCTTAAAGGCATTCTGGGTAAAATACCAAATGCTGACAGGCAGTAACTGACTGACCTTGCTTATAGTGGCCAGTTGTAACTGCGCATGCTCCTGATGTCAGTTTGCTTGCATTAGATGAAGAACACTGCATGATGTACTAATATTTGTTACAATTAGATACTTTTTAGAATCTCACAGAATGAAAAGAAGGCCTATTGTTTAGCTGAAGGAGGTATATTTTTGCCTGAGAAAATCCAGCCTACAGGTTCGAGCCCAGTCAGAATGGTGTGATGGATATGTGACAAAGTTTGATGGAACCAATAATTCTGATTTATTTCTAACTGTCATAGGGGGTATAAAACCCTATGTCTCCCATTGTAACCTTAGGGAGAGCTGTGGGGTCCAAAACCTTATGGGATCTGCACCTCCCTCCTTTGTTGATCAATAAAGTACAAGATCTGATTCTCCTCTACAAGACTGCCGTGTGCTTTCTCAAATTGGGCTGGGGGAGCACAACCTTTGACGGAGTTTCTGTCTTACAGCCTCTCCAACGGAAGCAAAGGGAAAATATTATCTACAAAATGTCTCTGAGTAATGCAATAACAAACACTTTGTTCATTAAAGGTGGGGGGGTGAGAGCAAGAGGGGGAGGTCGTGTTCCCTTTGGGTCCGACAGCGGCGTCTCAGTTCAGTGTTTTCCAGCCCCCTTCCTGCGACTATCCCTGACCCCCATTTGCTATATTTCCTGTCTCCCACGCTCAGATTTACTATTCCCACAGAGAAAGCACAATGCCAGAGAGTAGATTCCAGAGTCCGTAATGCTGACTGGGGTCTCAAAGTAAGTGTCACCTACAGGGCTTTTTTTGTAGACAAAGCCCAGCAGGAACTCATTAGCATATTAGGCCACACCCCGACAGCACCACTCATTAGCATATTATGCCACACCCCCATGTTACCAGAAGTAACCTTTTGCTTCTTATTCTGTTTACCTTGTTTGTTGTCAAAACAATGCGCTTTTTTTGGGGTAGCAGGAACTCCTTTGCATGTTAGGCCACACATCCCTAATGTAGCCAATCCTAATGAGTTTCTGCTGTTGGGTGTGGCCTATTATGCTAATGAGTTCCTGCTGGGTGTGGCCAACTCAGGAGCCAGCCGGGACTCCGTTCCTGTGTGTTCCTGCCCAAAAATAGCCCTGGTCACCTCTAAGTGAGACAAAAATCAGGGGTTTGTAGCCTGGGTGGAGAAAGGCATTAGGAATTATGCAACGTGGTTTACAGAGAGCGGGAATCACACGCGCAATCTGGGCTCCCTCTGCAATAGGGAGGGAGGGCTCTGGAATTTGTACACACCTGGGCAATGCTTCTGTTTACCTATGAGCCTTTGAGTATTGGTCTATTGGCACCTGAACAGCACATGTGTCTTGTGTACATTCCATTTATTCTGAAGCACCGCTGTGTGATCGCACACACAGATTGTGGCTACTTAATCTTGTGCAAATATAGAAATGTATACCTCTGTTTCGAGTGTACCCAAGTGAGGAGTATCCATGCATGCAGGTGGGGTAGAGGCGCAAAGGGATCACACATCATATGCAGGTAGTTACCAAGGCTTTTAGCTGAGCCCTGGCCAAGAGGGGCTGAGCCCAATGATATGTGTGTTGTGCCAGGACTCAACCTTGGAGTACGTGAAATGGGGAACAAAGAAGAGGATTCTTTCAGGCATCTGTAGGAGGATTTCCTGTCACTACTGAATGACTGCAAGGATTTCGAAGGAAGGCTTCCAATCTTGACTTCCACTTTCTCTTCTTTGTTATGAGTTACGGCCTGGTTGTTGCTGGTGTCTCAGATGCACACATTATGTTTATAATTGTGTGCATGTTGTATACATGTGATATGCATATGGTCAGGCACACAAATACATGCACAACATCTGTGCATCTGTGAAAGGAAGTTACCTATTATGGGCCTCTATGTTTCTCTCCAGATTCTTACAAGCAAACACTTATTGCAAGTTCTTTATTGGGAACTTGCTCCCAGGCACACGTGGATTCAATTTGGGCCAGGCCAAAGCCCCTGCTCCTTATCTGACATCTTCCTGACCTGAAACACCTCTAGGGACTGCTGTTCACCTCAATGTGGGCCCCATGTGTACTGAGGGAGGCGCTGTGGCTCAGTATGGCAGAGCATTTGCATGGCATGCAGAAAGTCCTGGGTTCAATCCCGGGCATCTCCAGTTAAAAGGATCCGGTAGTGGGTGATGTGAAAAAACTCTGCCTGGAATTCTGCTCTGGAAAGCTGCTGCCAGTTGGAGGAGACCATATAGGCCTTGATGGACCAATGGGCTCTAGGGTTGCGAGGTCACCCCTGGCCACTAGCAGGAGATGGGGGGGGATAGGCAGGGGTCATTTCCTGCAGGAGCACACAGGAGCGGAGCTCCGGCAGTAAGGAGCCCAGGGGGCGGGCACATGCAACAAGCCCCATCCTCTGCTCCCAGCAGCCCTCAGTCAGAGCAAGAAGCAGCCAGGTAAGTTGCAGAGCCCCCCCCCCCGGCCCGCCTTCAGGTACAAGCTCTCCCTTCTCTGTGAGGGCAGATCTGCGCCCCCTCCCCAAATAGCTAGCAATCCAAAACAGTCCAGTGGCGCCCGAGTGGTGGGTGTTGCCTTCTGACACACTTCTGGTGATGTCAGGGGGGGTGGCATATGCAAATAAGGTATGCTAATGAGCTCTTGCACCTCTTTTTCTACAAAATGACCCCTGGGGATAGGGTTGCCATCTCCAGGTTGGGAAACTCCCTAGAGATTTGAGGATGGAGCCTGGGGAGGACAGGGACCTCAGTGGGGTACAATGTTATAAAGTCCACCCTCCAAAGCAGCCATTTTTTCTAGGGGAACTGATCTCTGGAGTCTGGAGATGAGCTGTAATTCCGGGGGATTCCCCAGGTCCCACCTGGAGGCTGGCATCCCTAGGTCTGACTCAGGATAAGGCAGTTTCATGTTACGGAAGGGGGACACTTAGGTTTCCCCAATCGGGCAAATGCCCCCGATGCCATTTCATGGTAGGAAAACGGCATGGGGAGGAAGGAATGAGCACCCACTTCCTCCCATCCTATACTCCTGCTCCATATTTCCCAGCATGGGACTCACAATATGAAAAGTACGCAGATGGACAGTGATTTCAGCAAAGCATACTTTTTTCGATCAGGAACAAGACGACTTGGGCCGGCTCGCAGGCCGGCTTATATCCCCCGAGAAACCGCCACCCAAAACACACCCCTACTACCTAATAGGTTATTTACAGTGGCCGAGAGTCCCATAGGCTCTCGGCCGGGAACCTAGCCCCCTGATTGGAGCGGGCTAGGATCCGCATAGTCCATTGTCTCTTGGAGCAAAGCTCGACGTTTGTGCCTGACCGCGTGGAGCCCAAGCTGGCCACGCGGTCTGAACTGGATACATTACACAATACATGTTTGATCATGCAGACTTGGGAGTGGGGGGTGTAACAGGTAGTTTTGCCCTTAGTTTGAGCACAGGAGTATTTATCCAGATGTGTAATAACAGTAGATATGATACTATGAGAACACAGCTGTTTCGAGAAGCTGCCTCTCTTGCCAAGTTCCACAAAACAATTCACTGTGTTTATGAAATAGATATGCTTTCTACTCTTCTTCCAAGGCACTCACACAGGGTCATTTGAGCTTCCTGTCACTTTGGGAAGGCAAGGCTAGCCTGAGAGAAAGAGAGACATCCTATTTATGTATTCATGTTGATTCAGGTGGGTAGCCGGAAGTAACAGAATGAAGTTTGAGTCCAGCGGCACCTTTAAGACAGATTCGTGGTTTCTGAAGAAGTGTGCATGCACGAGCTTATAGACAGAATTAAACTTCGTTGGTCTTCAAGGTGCCACTGAACTCAAACTTTGTCCAATGTATTAGGTATTTAGATATTTATATGCCTTTTCTCCCCAATGGGGACCAAAAGTGGCTTATAACATCATTTTCCCCTCCTCCATTTTATCTTAACCCTGCAAAGTAGACCAGGCTGAGAGAGAATGACTGGCCCAATTCTTCCCTGACAAAGTAGGGGATTTGAACCTGGGTCTCCAGAGCCTAGGCTGATCTGTTCTAACTACTACACCAGGTTGGGTTCTGTCAGCTGTCATGTCACACCATGGTCGTACTTCCAAACACGAAAGCAAACCATGCTTTAGATGTACTCAGGCACACAATTCCCCTTGTTCAAGGCTGGGAATCCCCTACCCTGAGTGTTTGTTGACCATCTCCTCTCCAAAGGGGCGGCAGGGGGGAAATAGCAAAAACCTCAGCAGTGTTGGGAGTGTGATGATATCATTTCGGGGGGGAAACCTGAAAGAGATAGCAAGAAGCTCTAGGAATTGCTGGAAACCCTATGGCAAAACTACAGCGTGTCCAGTGATTCTTAGAGCTACCCACCATCACTTTGGAGTTTCCCTCCAGACGTGACATGCCCATGCCCATGCCCATGCCCGTGGTGATGCCCCACCATCATGTCCTCACTGACAGCCCTCCCAGCGGTCACCTGGCTCAGCCTGGTGACCCTCAAAGAGCTTGCTGACTTCCATGCTAAGCCGTGCTCCGCTTCTCATTGCAAGGGGCCATAATAACGATGCCTTGTCCATTTAGATATCATGCCAAACCACAGGCGTCACAAACCAAGAATCCCAAAGCTTGGTTTCTGATGGTAAACCGTGGTTAGCCATTTCCGACTTCACTCCAAACCATCATCAAGATTCTTTCAGCCATGGCTTGGCATGCTGTCTGAACTGAACCCCGCAGCCAGCTTTGTAGCTGAGATGGATTTTGAAATCTGGGTTTCGTGTAACAGAAGGTGAATATTCTAGTTCAAGGGTCCCCGACGTGGGTGCCAAATGTTTTTAGAAAGTGGGTGGGGGTTGAATTCAGAAGGTGCCCATGAGCTCAAAAAGGTTGGGGACCCCTGTTCCAGTTATTCACCTGGGCCAATCCAAGCTGAGTGAGCCATTGGCAAATGACCCTACAGATCCAGGTGCACGCACTCCCAAGGGGGCAGGAACAGACATGCACGTGCACCCAAATGTGGAGGCATGACCATCAAGTGCGTTAGGAGCATGACTTCAGTCTCCAGAGGTTGCTAGAACTGAGAAAGGAATGTTTTTAGGAGAATTGCAGGGGGTTCAAGACTTACAGTGTTCCCTCTAAGCAGAGTTAGTGTGAGCTAGCTCACAGTTTTTAGCCTCTGGCTCACACAGTTTTGTCTCAGCTCAGGAAGGAGGGCTCCAAAGCGAACTAATTTATGCAGCAGCCAAATCGCTCGCTCACAACTTTAATGTCCGTAGCTCACAAAGTAGGATTTTTGCTCACAAGACTCCACAGCTTAGAGGGAACATTTGCCCTAAGATCATATAGCCTTAGTACAGGATTGCCAGCTATGGATTGGGAAATACCTGGAGATTTTGGCATATACCACAAACCCTTCTGGACATCAACATTTGCGTTTTTTTGAAATAATACAAACCCCCTGAAAAACCTTTTTGCTAGAAACTCGATGGCCCAGACCTGACAGCCTGGGGTAGCCTGATCTTCTCAGATCTTGGACGCTAAGCAGGGTCAGCCCTGGTCAGTATTTGCATGGGAGACCACCAAAGAATACCAGGGTTGTGACACGGAGACAAGTAATGGCAAACCACCTCTGGACATATCTTGCCTTGAAAACCCTATGAGGTCACCAGAAGTCAGCTGTGATTTGACAGAAGAAGAAAGAAGAAGAAGGAGAAGAAGCAAGATGAACATATACACCACAATCAACAATTCCTCTCTCAAATTGCCTGCAGTTCTCTGGGAAAGAAACAGGCACGCACACAATCCTCTTTTTTTCCAGTTTGGCTCAAAGACCAAGCATGAATGCAGGCCAGATGTGAGAACGGGACAGAAGGACATGCCACTGTGCAGGATGCTGTTGGAAGCACCACAAATGCTAACAGCTATTTGTAGGCAAGACTGGAAACTCATTGCCCCGCAGGGACACTGTTTCCCCAGTCGAGTGTCGCTGCTAAGGGTCAAGTTCCACAAGACAGAAGCCCAGTTCACAAGTTACAGTGAATGAACATACAAACATACAATCCAGGTACTATGCACACTTGATTGTTCTTTGTATCTATGTTGAGTAATTCTGATCTTGGGAAGGAATGCAGCATGGTATAGCTCAGCATGGTATTATCAGCTCTTGGAAGCTAAGCAGGCTCCGTACTTGGATGGGAAACCACCAAGGAAGACTCTGCAGAGGAAGGCAATGGCAGACCACCTCTGCTTCACACTTGCCTTGAAAGCCCCTTGCTTGGATCACCATTCACTCAGTTGCAAATTGACAGCCCATATGTACACATGTAATTCTCACGTTACAGTCCGTGCATGTCCAGCTGAACACGTGATACCACATTTACCCAGGTACTGGTTCCCATGTTCCTTTGTCAATAGAATGCACGTTGGGTCTTTCTCTACAAGCAGATGTATAAATGTACAGCTATGATGTGGCGGGGGGCTAGAGTTCACACAGTATGTCAACGCGGGGATCCCAGACACAACCTGTGAACTCCATCACAGTCATATATTACTTTCACATTCTCCTTTCTTCTCTTCCCATGTGTCCCACTCCTGGGACTGCAGTGGAGAAAAGGATCCCCAACCCAACCCAACCCACACACCCAACAGAAACTGGGGAAGTAACTACTTGGCCCATTGCAAAAGACCATGTGGCTACGCAACCAGATCTTAATAACCTCCTCGGCCCCATTTCTCTTTGGTGTAACAGAGCAAAGGCTGGAAGCTAAAACGCTTCCTGCACCATGCCATGGTCCTGGTCCAGAGTGGGCTGAGAGGGGCAGACACCAAGTACATTTTGCGGATATCAACCTTAAGCAGAACTGACAAGTTTCCAGACTTTGCAGTTTTCAGTCTTCTTCCAAACACATTCACCCATTTAGTACCAAACAGGCAGACTGTCTGTGACTACTAGGGAAAACTTTGTGGTTCTGCATCGGAAGCCTTCTGCGCAGGGGTCATTTGGGGGGGGGACGCGGGGGGACGCCATCCCCCCCGGGTGAGGTGCGGGAGGGCGGGGCCTGGAGCTCCCTGCTGGTGCCCGCTGGAGGTCGCCGCCGGCTGTGGGGAGGACACACTTCTGGTGATGTCAGGGGGTGTGGCATATGCTAATGAGTTATGCTAATGAGTCCCCCTAGCTCTTTTTCTACGAAATGACCCCTG
>NW_015165310.1:294494-303154 GCF_001447785.1 Gekko japonicus | reverse complement strand
CACCACGGGTCCTTCCCTCAGTGCTGGCGGGCAAACGAGGGACTGGAGGGGAATGCTGCGCGCCAGCGCGATCACACCACAGGTATCTGGAGGCAGCCCATGGCAAACGTTTACTAGTACCTTGGAGGTACTAGTTTTTTAAGGCGCATTGTCGGTGGTAAGCCACGAGTGCGCTCCACTTCCCAGATGTTGGGGTGTGATCGCGCCCGGATAATCCGCCCACCATCCGTGCCTCTCCCACGGCAACTTTGCCGTGTGACCGGGGCCTATGTTGGTCTGAAGCAGCAGAACAAAGTTCGAGTCCAGTGGCACCTTAATGTAAAGGATCATATAAACTGCTGTTGCCTCAATGCCCCAGTGTCATTTCCAGCACAAAGTACCATTAGCAGGGTTTCAGTGGAATCCTAGAGCAATGGTGTCATTTCCAAGTCAACACTGGAAGTAAGGTTGCACCGTTGGAGCAACAGTAATTTCCCCTCCATTTTCTCACCACCCCCTTACCAAGTGGCAGCAGGCACTGGGGCTGTGATAGGGTTTCTCCCGCTTTTACAACTGATCTTCAGAGATCTGTTCCCCTGGAGCTTTGGAGAGTGGACTCTGTGGCATTGTGGCCTGCTGAGCTTGCCTCCCTCTCCAAGAGCCACCTTCTCCAGGCTGCTCCCTGAAATCTCCAGGTACTTCCCAGCCCAGAGTTAGCAACCCTAGACTGTCAGGCTGCAGGTCTCCTACAAGAGTGGGAGACTTGGCAGCCCTAGTGTGTCCCACCCTTGAATGGCATCTCCTGCCATACTCCCAGGTGCCAGTTATCAGGGGTCATTTGGGGGGGGACGCGGAGGGATGCCATCCCCACGGGTGAGGTGCGGGAGGGCGGGGCCTGGAGCTCCCTGCTGGTGCCCGCTGGAGGTCGCCGCCGGCTGTGGGGAGGACACACTTCTGGTGATGTCAGGGGGTGTGGCATATGCTAATGAGTTATGCTAATGAGTCCCCCTAGCTCTTTTTCTACGAAATGACCCCTGCTTCTGCGGCATCGCCTCTCTCTCCTCTGCCCAGAGGATTCCGCTCAGATCAAAATGGAAGCAATAGAAGCTGGAAGCCACAGGAGCTGTTCTGTTTGGGAAGCTGTTTTCGATCCAGTTTGCAGCCCCCTGTGGATGTTTCAACGAAAAACCAAAACAGCAGGAGATCAGATCACGAATCTCCCACCTTCACCTCTGTTCCAGCCCTTCATTTCGGCAGTCAGGGAAGTTCTGGTTCTTGGGGGGACCCGGGGCTGGAATCTCACACATAAACTGACCGGTTGACGCCAGATATGTGGGTTAAGGCAGACTGGGTTACCTTGTTACCATTTCCAGCACAACTTGCAGTCAAGCTCAGGGACTTCTACCTGCAATTTCCTTGCATAACATTGCCAAGTGCCAATCTGGATATCCTAGTTTTGTCTTGAATAGCGCCACCCTAGTAATACAGAAGACCCAGGTTCAAATCCCCAGGGAGGGGAGAGACCTCACAGGGTACAATGCCATAGAGTCCCCCCTCCAATGCAGCAATTTTGTCCAGAGGGAACTGATCCGTGTCATCTGGAGGTCAGCTGTAAAAGCAGATGATCTTCAGACCCCATCAGGAGGCTGGCAACTCTACCTCTCCAGCCACTGACCACTAGACCTACTTAGCTTTTGCAGCATTGCTGTGTCACACACGCTCCAACTCTGCTCTCGGACTGCCTGGTTGCAGCCTGGCCACTAGGAGTGCCACCCTCCAGGTGGCACCTGGAGAACTCCTGCTATTACAACGGGTCTCCAGACAACCAAGATCAGTTCCCCTGGGGAAAATGGCTGCTGAGGTCCCTCCCCTCCCCAAATCCTGTTCTCCCCATGGGCCACACCCACGATCTCCAGGTGTTTCCTGACCCAGTGCTGGCAACCCTACCCACAAAGCGACTACAGTTATCTACATAGCCGCAACATCCAGCCGTAGAAGAAAGACGCTGCTGGAATAGTAACTCCTGTCTCCCAACATGCTTCATCTCCCTTTGCTGTTTCCTCTTGTTTGGAATCATAGGATCCCAGAGTGGGAAGGGGCCCTACAGGGCATCTAGTCCAACCCCCTGCTCAATGCAGGAACAGCCCTAGAGCATCCCTGACAGGTGTTTGTCCAGCCGCTGCTTAAAGTCTGCCAGTAAGGGGGAGCTCACCACCTCCCGAGGCAGCTGATTCTACTGTTGAACAACTCTTGCTGTAAAAAAAGTTTTCCCTAAGATCCAGCTGGTACCTTCCCGCCTTTAATTTAAACCCATTATTGCGAGTCCTGTCCTCTGCTGCCCACAGGAACAGCTCCCTGCCCTCCTCTAAGAAGTGACAGCCCTTCACACACTTCAAGAGAGCAACCGTGTCCCCCTCAACCTCCTCCAGACTAAACATTCCCAAGCCCCTCAGCCTTTCTTCACAGGGCCTGGTTCAGATGCCCTGAAAGGTGTGGGAACTCACAGGGCTTGGTTCAGATGCCCTGAAAGGTGTGGGAAAGGAACAAAAAAGACTATGGATTCTGCAGTGGGCAGCCACCACCTGTTGTCTCTCCCCCTCCCAAATCTGTAGTTTTGTGCAGCCTTTGAGGAGAGAATCGCCGTTCTGCCAGGGCTGTGGAGAGAAATGCCGCACTCACTATTATTAGTGACCACCACCCCCCTCGCTCCGCTCCCCCTCCCCGACAAAGCCACACAGGCCAGAGGCAAAATCCAATCGCGTTGAACAAATCCAATTTGCAGTAGCAGCTAATAGAGTTTGTTGCTGGTTTAAGGGATGGTGGCGTCAGAATCGCTCTGAAAAGCATCCAGCCCCCAGGCCAAGTAGAGAGAGAGAGGGAGGGAGGGAAGGGAGTGGAATGGAATGGAAGCGGAGCCATCCCCACATGCAAGCCTGGCCAGGCCTCTCCCGTGGCCTCCAACAGCAACTCTGCTCCCAAGAAAAGACGAGGACTGTATTCCAGCGGCTTGGTAGGACCACCACATTCTAGTGATCTGTAGCGTAGCTGCTATGGAGACGGTGGGAGAATGACACATGAACACATGGAAGCTGCCTTATCCTGAATCAGAGCCTCGGTCCGTCAAAGTCAGTATTGTCTACTCAGACTGGCAGCAGCTCTCCAGGGTCTCTGGCTGAGGTCTTTCACGTCACCTCCTACCTGATCCTTTTAACTGGAGATGCCGGGAATTGAACCTGGGACCTTCTGCGCGACGCCGAGCAGATGCTCTCCCACAGAGCCACAGCCCCTCAAAATGACTAAGAGGATACAGTTAGAGTTTTATAATATCATACACAGGGTGGAGATAGCAAACGCACATAAAGCTGCCTTATACTGAATCAGACCATGGGTCCATCAAGGTCAGTATTGTCTACTCAGACTGGCAGCAGTTCTCAAGGGAGAGAGCAGAATCACACATTACTTCAGAGATGGCCAACATGGTGCCTGTGAAGGTGCTCCCTGACAGCATTCCTGGCACCCACCAAATGCCAGTTTGGCGTAGTGGTTAGGAGTGCAGACTCTAATCTGGGAGAACCGGTTTTGATTCCCTTCTCCTCCATATGCAGTTGCTGGCGTGACCTCAGGTCAGACATAAGTTCTCTCAGAGCTGTTCTCTCATGAGCAGTTTTTGAAAGAGCTCTTTCAGCCCCACCTACTTCATAGGGTGTCTGTTGTGGGGAGGGGGAGGTTGTAAGCCACGCTGAGACTCCTTTGGGTAGTGAAGGGCAGGTAAATCCAAACTCTTATTCTCGTCTTCAGATCTATTCTCCGCTATACCCTATGGGAGCCATTGACTATAATGGTCCCCATAGGGTATAATGGAGATGAAAAATTTCAGGTTTCCAGAATATTTCCTGAATCCATATATCATACTGGTATTGGGATCTGGGAACAGAAGGAAACACTGATATTTTTCGACTTCAATATACTTGAACCCAAAAAATACCAGTATGTGGGGGGGTTTCACACCCCTAGTGTGGCTTTTGCCCAGCAGCGCTTCTAATCGGACACTGAAGATTTGACTGTTCAGATTTTTAAAAATGTTGCTTTGGCAATAGCTGCCACCACAGCAGAAGGATCTTCACTGTGTGACTGAAGGTAAGCGATAACAGCCACCCTGTGGTTGGCTCCACCTCCTGCAGCATGGCCCCCATTCCCTGCCACTGGCTGAGGGGACCTGACAACCCTATGCAGCAGCCTTTTTTGTGGCTGTACCCACCACCCTCTGTCAAAACCCCATAGCTGCCCAGAGGCTCAAAAAGGTTGGGGAACTCTACATTACTGTTCCATTTGAACTCTTCCATTTGAAGCCGCCCTATACTGAGTCAGATCGTTGCTCTACCGAGGTTCGTATTGCCTTCTCTGACTGGCAGCGGGTCTCAGGTGTAGAAACTGAACCCAGGTCCTTCGCATGCAAAGCAGATGCTCTACCATTAAGCCACGCCCCCTCCTCTATTTGAGTCACCTGACAGGATGCAGATTAGAATGTAGGCGTTCTAACTCTGTGGGGCAAGTCGTAGGCCTGGCCTAGGTAGGCAGCAGAAAGAGGGTATAAATGAGGTACCAGAGGGTTGAGGTAGCTGACGGGACCACACCATGTCAGACAACAGTAGTGGGATTCTGTTTAGCAAAGTTGCTCTAGATTAATAGGTCTTTGTAAACGGAAAACTAGCACTGCACACAGTGGGCTTTGCTAGAAGCTTTCTTCCTGATATGCCAAGTTTTATAAAAATTATTTGTAGGGACTTTTTACTGGAGGAGCATTAAAAATGTGACCCTCTTCACATGCAGCATTTGACCATCTCAAGATGAGACCACCTTGTTCTGCTCCAAATGTAGGCACACCTGGTCCCAACCCACCCTTCCTGCAAGGAGGCAAAAGCATCCTTGTCGTTCAAAGAGCTGGGGGTGGGAGTGGACTTTTTTCTCACCTCTGTGCATTTTTATCCACCATATTGAAACTTGTTAGATTTGAGGAGCAGGCAAGGTCAAAAGCCAGAGATTATGTCTTCTTAATACAGTAATTCCAAAACTGTATTGTTGGGGTACACTGAGGTACAGGAAGAATTAAGTCCAGAAAATAATTAAAAGGCTTCTATGAGCTCCAAGCACACACACTCCCCAAGAAAGCTGTCGCTGTGTCTCTGTGTGAGTTCTCTGGGCAGATTTCTTTCCAGTCAGTCTCCTTCAGGGCTGGATAATTGTGCTGTATTCTGCATTCGGAGTGATCCAATGAGCTCAGCCAACTACTCTCACTGCGGACATGCAACATAATAATCCCGTCCTTCAGAGGAGACTGCCCGTTGTATCTTTGCATGAATCATTGCACAGAGCATGTCACCTTCCGAACTGGGGGGGGGCATGCCCACAACCAAGGGAACAGGCTGCTCTAAGGGCAGATAATTCCTACTCTTAACATTCTAGAAGTAAACGCTTTCATTTTTAATTCCAAAAAGTAGTGATCCACAGCTATCCAAAATGTTAGAAGCCCTGCTATATAAAACAACAGCAAGAGGAGATACAGCTATGGCCTCTCTCCCACTATACCCTGCTGGCTAATGCCCTCCTCCTCCCGCACCCCATCTGCCGGAGTCTTGCTTTGCCCCACAGCAGGTGGGGAAAATGGGAGAGCAGAGAGACCAGGGGAAGGGGAAGCTGCAGCTGCAAGCATCCTCGTTCGTTGCTGCGACACTGTTAGACAAGAGTGACTTTCTAGGGCGTAACCTGGCAACCCCACCAGAGCCACAATTTTACGCGGCTGGGAGGATGGCTGTGCACAGCCCGGATCCTCTCTTGACTCTGCAACCCTGCCTCCCTCTTAGAGGGCTCGCAGTGCGTTTCACCCGCTGGGATAAACGATGCTATATCGCGCATTAAGATAAACATCGTTAAGAGCGGCGTTTCCCTGGATCGATGCTGCAAAAACTTCACCAGCGCCACACATTAATTTGAAAACACAGAAGAAGAAGAAGCGCTGTTTTACAAAGCCATGAGTTGTCTGACCAAAGCAGAGCTTAGTGCAATGCTTCCGCTTCCATGCAACTTTGGCTAAACGTTCAACAAGCCCCGCCAAAGCTGAGCCTGAAAATCACTTAAGATCGAAATTTACAGGGCGGGCGTTGATTGCTCTCCAGCCTTAAAGCTCAGCAATACAAAGCACCTGAACATGTTTGCTTTTAATCTCCGTATTGCAATGCATTAAATGCAGGGCTGGCGTCAGCATTCCCTCGGGCGGGGCGGCTGCCAGGGCCTACGGCTTCTGGCAGAGCCCCTTGCTGCTGCCAAACGCCCCTCCCAATGCTATTGCAGGGCTCTTTTTGTAGAAAAAACCACCCATGTGTCCAGCTGCACACACTGTCCAGGGAAAGGGCTGCAGGCTCTGCAGGTGGCTCAGAGGATGGGCAGCAGGGGGAGCTTTTGAGCCGGGTAGGGAGCGGATGCATGGGGAGGCAGTGAAACTAGACACAAGGGTGAGTGTGTGGGAAGGGGGGCCCTCTCTGCCCAGAACCCTGCAAAATCTGGAACCCACCATGATTAGAAAACTGGGCAGGGTGATGACCATAGCAGTGATGGGCTGAGTTGCCCCCAATGTCTCTATTTGCTTCTACAGAAAGACAGGAAAATACTCCCCACTCCACTATGGAAGCATCACGCCCACATGCCACTCAAGTCCTCCCCACCTAGTGTTGCCAACCTCCAGGTGGTGGCTGGAGATCTTCCGCTGTTATCCCAATGTTCCCTCTAAGCTGTGGAGTCTTGTGAGCAAAAATTCTACTTTGTGAACTCCTGGCTGCTGCATGAATTAGCTTGCTCTGGAGCCATCCTTCCTGAGCTGAGACAAAAATGGGAGAGCCAGAGGCTAAGAAACTGTGAGCTAGCTCACACTAACTCAGCTTAGAGGGAACACTAGTTACAACTGATCTCCAGATGACACGAGATCAGTTCACCTGAAGAAAATGCCCACTTTGGAAGTTGGACTCTATGGCATTATGCCCCACAGGCTCCACCCCCCCCAAATCTTCAGGTATTTCCCAACTCTGAGCTGGCAACCTTAGCCCCACCCCTTCCTTTCCATCACATCAGTGCAGAAGTGCTGATACAATGCGAATCTTGCCCACCACAGCCCAGTGATTCTGGTCTCCCCCCTTCCTGTAACAGTTTATCTGTGGCTCACCTTAAAGGTCTGAAGGGGGAAGAAGAAAGGCAGAGCTCATCTCCACCAATTTGAAGGCAGAGCTTAGTTTTGTCCCCTACCACACACCCCTAATGTAACCAATCCAAATGAGTTTCTGCTGTTGGGTGTGGCCTATTATGCTAATGAGTTCCTGCTGGGCGTGGCCAACTGCCAACATGGGTTAGGGTGACCAATCTCCAGGTGGGACCTCGAGTTCTCCTGGAATTACAACGCACCTCCAGACTACAAAGATCAGTTTCCCCAGAGAAAAGGGTGGGGTGGGTGTGTCAGGATCTGCAGAGGTGAAGGTGGCCGAAATTCACTTCTGTTTTAAAACAAACCACCGAATTTTTGGAACCAGGTTTTTCATCTCTCTGGTATCAGGACAAGAGTGTTCGTAGCACCACTAAACTCTGGGCCCATTACACAGGAGAGAGGAGGTTCACGTTCACTATAGATGCCCGGGGGGGGGCAGAGCACATGGTAACAGCAGCCTTGTGAAAGGTCAGATCGGGGCCTGCCCTATGCCTAGATCAAGGGTCTACACCACTGTGCCTGTGGGGGCCATGCCACCCACCAACACAATTTCTGTCCAAGTGTTTTTAGAAAGTGGGTAGGGCCTTGTGGGGCTTTTGCCGAGCAAGGCTTCTGATTCGCCATTGGAGATTTGAGTGGCTGTGCAGATTTTTTTTTAAGTGTTGCTGTGGAAGCAGCTGCCGCCACCCCACAAGGAGCTTCACTGTGTGGCTGAAGGTAAGCTGCGGAAGCCATATTGTGGCTGACTCTGCCTCCTATGGCAGCCATTGTGTGGCTGCGCCCAGCACATGGTGCCCCGCGTGTTCCCACAGGGTGAAAAAGGTCGGGGAACCCCTGACCTAGATGAAGGACACAAACACATACAGCACACTCTTCAGGTGCATGTGGCCTTGAGTTGTATGGTAGAAGAAATCAAAGCAATACAATACAACTAAATATGTATTCTCTTAAGAACATAAGAGAAGCCATGTTGGATCAGGCCAAGGGCCCATCCAGTCCAACACTCTGTGTCACACAGTGGCCAAAAATACCAGGTGCCCTCAGGAGGTCCACCTGTGGGGCTAGAACTCCAGAAGCCCTCCCACTGTTGTCCACACCCTCCAAGCACCAAGAATACAGAGCATCACTTGCCCCAGACTTTGGCCCTTTCTGCACTAACAGCTCATGTAGCTTACTCCGGAGAATCCGAGCAGTCGAGCCTTTAAGGTTAACTTTGTATTTTGTGCCCCGCCCTCTGTACTATTATTTTTCCCCCAGTTTATTCTTGTGTATGCATCCTGCATCTACAACCAAACCCCAATTTTTTTGTTTAATTGTGGTTAATGTCACTTGTGACCTGTGGAGGGGGCGTCCAATTGCCACCGCCTCGGCCAAGTGCACGAGCAAGGGGATGGGGCACGCTGCACCCTCCCCTCTCCCTCCTCCCCTCCCT